>NC_142181.1:34923218-35079718 GCF_026936395.1 Plectropomus leopardus | reverse complement strand
CAACAAGTTGGAGATTACAACGTTCTCAGAACTGAAAGAAATGATGGCCCAAGCTTAAAATAAAACAGAAAAAATATAATAAAAAGAAATTATAATTTATTATCGAATTGGCAAGATGTATATTAGGGTTTCAAATTGTAAGCACTTTCCTTAATAGATTAATCCGTAAATTTAACAATCAATTAATCATTTAATTAGTTGTTGTTTTTTTAAACATAACAATAAAAACAAAACAAACAATACCAAATTTGATTTATCCTCAATCAAAGCTCACAGCAACATGTCACATATATTTTGATAGCATTTCATAGCCTATTGGTTAATTGATTAAATTTGACATGTTCGATTAAATTCTTAACCACTAATTAAAAGGTTATCGATTAACTCTTATCATTCCTGGTTTACATGCTTTCATTCACTTTGCTATAAAGAGAAACAGTTGGAGGATTTCATATGGAAATTGCTTTGTTAGGTCATAAAAGTCAAAAATATCTGCTCCTTTCTTTACCCTGCTTAATGTTTTCTCTGCTATCACTGAGAGGCGGGGTCAGAGAGGGGTCAGGAAAGTGAGCTGAGAGAGGGAGCTGGTTTAGGAGCCAGAAGGAGGCATTATAAAAGGTATGCGATTAAATGAGCATGCAGAAAGGAAAAGAGAGGGGGAATAAGAGGAGGTGAATTTGCACTGGCCCATTAGTTTATGGAAGTTTATACAGTCATGCCATATTAAGAAAGTTACAAAAAAAAAATTAATAAATAATGCCAAGGAGAGAGAGAGGAGAAGAAAAGGGAGCATGAGGTGAACACTTTGTGGGAGAAGAATAAAGAGAAAGAGAGGCGAGAGTAATGTGTGTGGAGAAAGAAACTGTAAAATCTATTTTACACAGGTGACCCTGAGGCCACAAGGACCAGCCACTGAATGAACAGAGTCCAGCCTGTGACATTATGTGGATGCATTCACATTCAGTGTAATTCAGCCTTCTGAATGTGGCATTATACGCTTTAGTTTGCTCTTGACTCACATATGTGAATGCGTTTGTATTCACAGACAGTTTTAAAGCTTAAATCCATCATGGCTTTAATGAATGTTTTTTAATCCATCTGTGTGGTGAAACACTCAAATCTGAGCTTTTTATGTGGTCGCAGACACTCTGCACCTGTCCTCTTCCACCTGTTCAGTGGACAGAGCCAGTGCTGACTTCATTAGTGCAGTGAATATTAATGCTCACGTTACCTGGATAGTTAAAAATCTCACTACAGACCAACAAAAACAGCTTTCACAAAACCCAAGATGAGCGACTAAAGATGAGAGACATCTTCAGTGTGGTTTGAATGTGGATAAGACTTAGAATGTTTGAAAGGTGCAGTATGTGATAGTGGAGGATGAGAGATAATTGTTGAGTCTAATTCTCAGGTCTTCAAATACTGGCTTTCTGGGTTTGTGGTGCATCTATATTTGAACTCGGTGTTAGGCCTGTTCCTCAAAAAAATGTTATTTATTACAAAATACTCTTTTGTTAGTAATATTCTTTCTTATCCCTTAAGAACCTGGATCAACATTTGGATCAACAGTTTTGTTGACTCTTTTCACAACAATTAAAACTTCTGTGACCTCAGCAAATTGGTTTTGTTTCTCTTAAACAGATGGCAAAAAGGCAATGATCAACTTGGTGAAAAATGCCCCACATAACATAGTAAAATATGACAAGTATTTTACTTAAAAATTAGCTGCGAGCTGGGGGATTAATCATAATTCTGAATCATTTTTAATCAAATAGGTATATATATTATGTTTTTGAACTAATTTCTGGCTCATTTCTTCTCACATTGCCCATTGCCTTCCTCTTTTGTTTTTTTTTCTTTCTAAAAAATCAAGCTTTTTGTCTAGGTTTCAATGGGTTAATTTACATATAAATCATGAACTATTTGATAATAATAATGAATTGTATAAGCCATTTATCCAGTGTGATTTTCTGTGTTTTGCACAATTATAACAAGAATATATTTAGGTTTTGGACTTTTGGTTGGACAGTTAAAAGACATAACCTGCGGCTCAGGGAAATATTGATGGATGGTTTACTATTTTAAATGATTGGTCAACAAATGGATCATGATATTCATCATAAGTTGCAACTCTGACTTAAATCAGTAAGACACAACCACTCACTCAAAACAGAGTGAGACATCCAGAATGTTGATTGATTTCTTTCAAAATGGCAGCTGCAAGAGTACACAAACGACTTAATATGACGAGTGTGTATGCACAGCTGTGTGTGTGTGTGTGTGTGTGTGTGTGTGTGTGTGTGTGTGTGTCATCGTGTGTCCTGCTCCATCATTTCAAGCAGCAATCTGTGTGTTTTTGCTGCTTCATAGCCAGCCAGAGATAATCAGCTGGAGAGGTGCAGTGAAGATGTGAGGGGGGTTAATGAGCTGCAGCGGTGCAGTGAGACAGGCTGCTGAGACAGGATGGTAATAGTAATGAGTCACAGTTGTGGCCCTCTGTCTTATTATGCAGGTCTTTAAAAGGATTTATTTACCCTTCATTTATTGGGAGGGTTCCCTTCACTTACACACACAACTTACTGTAGATTCATCATGTTCTCCTGCGTGTGCATCAGGTGCTTTACAGCATTATCATCACAATGATTCACTTCCATTATGTTTGATATTATCATTGCAGCACAATCACTATCCAGTATGGGTTGCTGTTAGTGTTGACACCTCACCATTTCTGCAGCTCTGTGGAGCTATTTAGCTGCTTGTGGCTCATAGGTTTGATATTTCAACATTAGTTTTGTCACAGCGCTCTCATTGGACTCTTTTCCAGCAGAAAATAAGCTCAAACAGAGTGGTGAATCAAGTGGAGAATTTTGAAGCAAAAATGTATAGGGTAGGCTTTTTTTATTTTTAAAAATGATTTATGGTTTGTTTTTCTATTTTATGATATAACACATTCTCATCCCAACTTGTCAAAGTTGGCCTTTTGGTCAGTGTTATTCACGTCTTCCTCTGTTTGATGTTAACGTTCCAGGATGGCATGTCAATTTAAGATTGTTAACCCATTGAAACCGGAAAAAAATGGCTTAATTTCTTTCACAATCATGTGTAGACAATGAGCAGCTTGAGAAGAAATGACCTGGAAATTAGCAAGACATGAGTAAAAAGTACATGAAACGACCTGAAAATGTCATCATGATGACATCATACTCTGCTCCGGTCACAACAGCTGAGACGCATTAAGCTTTTCTGCAGCTAGTTTAAGTGTATTTTACAATCACCTAAAGGCAGATGTAAAACATTTAATTCCTCTTGCATAGTTTTCTCACAAGGCCTTTCCTTTCAAGCACCATTTTGTCTGTGATTTTCCTGCTGGGAGCTTCTTTATGTGCTGCTGAAGGTTGCTGTGTGTGGCTGACTCTCCTTTAACCCCTTTATCACAGATTTATAGTCTGTAAAATGTCTTTAAAAGGGACTGGTGCTAGGTGAACAATACACAGAAATTGAGAGGAGATAATACTACAATCATATGTAGTAATTTAGGCCGATAAATAAGAATTACTTTTGCAGAAAGACATAAGAGACCAAGCAAACAACTTTAAATAAGAAAACACAAACCGGAAAACAAGTGAGATCTGAGCTGCATTCACCCCTGTCGCATTGTATAACAGTGCACCCTATTTTGAGGTTTCACTGGCCCCTGGACAGAACACAATGAATGTACCGACCCACAGGGAGGTTTTACACATCACATTAACTCTTTGAAACCTGGATTAATATCAGTGATGCCTTTCACAGGCTATTTAACCATTTGAAACCTAAGCAAACTGATTTGATTGATTTGATTGATGAGCAGCTTTTTGGACCCCCCCTCTGGCAGCACTGGCACTTGGCCTCTTCCACTTCCTGTTTGAGAAGTTGAAGAAGCCATCTTAATTTTAGTGAATCCTTTTGTCTGGTGGATCCAGCTCATGGAGACAAAACAAGCTATGAACAACAACTCAAGTCACTGTTTTAGCAATAAGCTAAAACAAGTTTAGATGTCTAAAACATTTTTATAATTACACTCGTGTTGTGTTTAGCTTAGAGGTCTTTTGCCTAGCAAATGGCCAGCAGCAAATAAGGAACTCTAGGACCTACATGGTGCCAGACCCACCCAGTCTGTTCGACTCCACATCTGGCATATGTTTTTGAAACACTGGTGAGTACAATTGAGTTTAATTGCTTAAACTAATGTCAGAATATCACATTTAGGGCTTGTTGAAACAGAACACTGTGCAACATTGCTGCTCATTGTAGATTTGTCAGAGATTTGTGTCCTTTCCTGTTTGTTCCAAAACAGTGTACTCCTGTTCCAGTTTCCTTACATTTAACCCTTTGAAACTTTGATTGACATCAATTTACTTCTGCTGCTTTCAGAAGCCCTCACAAGTATTTAAACATTTGAATGCTTTTGGCGAATCCATGTTTTTTTTTTTTTTGTTTTTTTTTTTTTAACAACATGGAGGAAAAAGCAATGAGCAACTTGACAAAAAAACTGCAAGACATGAGTAGATTTGAAAAAAATAAAATAAAATAAAAGGGGAGTCCAAAAAAGTATTTATAATTATTGCATATTTAAACTTTTTTTTTTTTTACAGAACTAATATATATATATATATATATATATATATATATATATATATATATATATATATATATATATATATGGGATTTTTAAGACTGGTAATAATTTTATTGTGGAAAAATTTACTGATTACAAATATGGCGACTGATATAGTGAATTTTTTAGCTTAAATGAAAATAGATCATTTCAATGTGAATTGTGGGCTGATTTTGCACCAATATGACTATGCAAAAGTACTCCAAAGGCTGCCTTCTTAAACAAACAACTTTTATTTAACAATTTACTAATTGAACATTACACACAAACAAAAATGAAGAATAAATAATAATTAAATAAACATCTCTGCATCAGTCTTCGCTGACCATTCAAATAAAGAATATAAAAATGAAATACACATCAGTACTGTATGGTCTTTGCTGACCATTTAAATAACAAATAAATAATTTAAATAGGCTAAATAATAACTTTTTTTTTTTTTGGTCTGGAACCATGGACTGCAGCTTTGTAGGCTCCTTGTCTAGGTGAAATACCCTCAAGTCAGCTGGTTTACTATGTCACCTTAGAGACATCAATATGGTACATGTAAATGTAACATATTGCCGGTTTGCTGAAACGTGTTCAATAAGTGTTCATAATTTGTTTATTCAGACCATGGTGGTCTGTGATGGTTATTGTAATCTTTATGTTACTTTATAATTTACACCATGAGTGAGTATGTGGAGAAGGCTCAGCGCTGTAATAATTGGGCGTACTCCAGTTTTTGTTTGTTTTTTTTAACAGCAAATGCAGTGTTTTTATGTAAGTTCTCCTAAGTAATTCTCAAAAAATCTAGCCTACTGATAATATATCCATCGTCGTAAGCCTATTTGACTGTTCATTTATCCATCCATCCATCCATCCATCCATCCATCCATCCATCCATCCATCCATCCATCTTCTTCCACTTATCCGGGGTCGAGTCGCGGGGGCAGCAGCCTAACCCGAGGCGTTCCCAGGACAGCCAAGAGACATAGTCTCTCCAGCATGTCCTGGGTCTTCTGCAGGGTCTCCTACCGGTGGGACGTGCCTTGAACACCTCACTGGAAAGGCGTCCGGGAGGCATCATCATCAGATGCTCGAGCCACCTCATCTGGCTCTTCTCAACACGGTGGAGCAGCGGCTCTACTCCGAGCTCCTCTCAGATGACCGAGCTTCTCACCCTATCTCTAAGGGAGAGCCCAGCCACCCTACGGAGGAAGCTCATTTCAGCCGCTTGTACCCGTGATCTTGTTCTTTCGGTAACTACCCAAAGCTCGTGACCATAGGTGAGGGTAGGAACGAAGATCGACCGGTAAATCGAGAGCTTTGCCTTTCGGCTCAGCTCCCTTCACCACGACAGATCATTTATCATCAGATTCAAATGAAAACTAAGTACTTATAATTTAGTCTGTCAGCTTTTCTCCCAGGTTGTCCCTCACACCCTGTGATGTACAGCATACATCGCTTTAAAGCGATTCAGCAACAAAAAAAAACGGCACTCTAATAAATTCCCTCTTTCTGACTCTCTTTTTTTCCATCCATTTTATCTGGGTTTTTATGTACGTCGGTTTGTGCACAAAACAGGGCTATGCAGCCTGTCTTGAGTTGATCGGATGAGGCTAGACTTAGTTAGTGGAAACACTTGAGGCTTAATTAGTGGATGGCGCTATAGTTTAAGCTGGACATTTTCAGGAGAGTTTGGTTTCCTTAGTATATTAATGTGTCTGCAAACACTCATTGTTAGAGACACAGTTATCATGTCAAGGCCTCCACAGCTGATTACAGCCAAACTGTAAAAAATAAAAAAACGCTGGTCATGGTTGTCCGATCTAATCATCTGTAGACTTTATTTGATCCAAACAAGCACTCACTAACCGTATTCCATTACGAGTTCTTTAATGCTGACGCCCTTTTTAAGTCGATGGCAGAAAACAAGCGGGGAGGGCTCCGAAAAGTTCAAGCAGACTTTGATGCTAAGTAAAGGAGGAGTGCTGGAGGGAGGTATGGATTAAAGGGAAGGCTAATAGTCTATTATTGTGTGGTTTTCCTTTTAAAAGTTAGTATATGGGCTAATGGCATGCAGCAGGGGAAAGTTTTATGCTGATGACAGTGTATAGTTTCAAGTTTAAGTAAAGAAGTAAACAAGAGAAGTGCTGACGCATAAATGAATTAGCATTTGGGCCAGCAGACAGGCAGGCTGGACCAAGTACACACACATATACAGTATATATGCAATAAAACATCATATCCATAACAATATTCCAGTCCAGTAACCAGAAGAAAATGTTAGCATTGTACGTTTCTGCAAACCATGATTAGATATATGTTTGTACATTTCTTATGTATCATGTCAGTGTTTTTAAAATGATGTCTTATATAAGCTGACTTTGTCATCGGCAGGTGAAGAGGATGTTGGATGGCGTGTAAAGATTAATAAACAACAAAAGTGGTTGTGTTTAACCTTTTGAAACCGGAGCAAAGCTTGATTTCTTTTAAAAACATGGGAATAAGTTTTAAGTTAAAATTACCTAAAATAAAAAAGAGAAAGAAAGAAAAAACTAAATGTAAAGAACAGAAAAGTTTAAAAAAAAGGAGAAAAAACAAAATAAGTGAATATGTAGATAAAATAGTAAATAATATTAATGATAATGATAATAAGAATTAGAAATATAGTTTTCTTGACAATATCACCATTTATTTATGATCTTGTAATCATATCTCAAATTTTCAGGTTACTTTCTTTTCCTAATTACTTGCAATTTGTGGGACATCTCTTTCCTAGTTGATTTTTAGTCATATTTTCAAAAGGAAAAAATAGAAACTCCATGCTCCAGCTGCTTTTTAGGCAACCCATGGGTGTTTTTTAGTGACCCCATCACTGTTTTACCAGTGTTAATAGCTGATGTTTCCCGTCGGTAAAGAGCAGTGAGAAGTGGTTGTTTTTTTAACAGAGGCACAGTGCATTTCCAGCAGGAAATGTACACCAAAAACTGGGTATTTTTAGCCCACCACCAAGTGTTTTTTTTATGCCTAAAGATTAAATGTTGTTGAAAGAGGGTAGTTATACGCACATCATGTAGGTGCAAGGCTATCAAAAAACAACATACATGAGGAAAAAGGTAACACCTGCACACGTTCTCGGTGCCACACCAGTTTGTTCAAGCCAACATTTCGATCCTGCATGGATCATCATCAGGTCAGATGTTTAACAAGATGAAACCACATCTATATTTACATGTAATGAACACCAAAATGTAGAATCTCTCTGGAGAAGAAGCGTATTTAACTCTCCTCATCCTCTTGGAGATCTAACATGCTTAATGCCAATGATGTCTGATTTGCATCGCTGAAATGCACTGGGCTACGCACATCTTGGTTCCAGATTCAGCTTCTGCTATCCTGGTTTTGAGGGCTCTTTTTGTTTTTTCAACAAATGGTCAACCACGTGGACATTTAATTAGGTAAATTACATCCCTTGAGGAGCAGGATATGATGCCTCTCATTTTCAGGGTTTTTCCTGTTATTGGGTGGGTGTATGCAGTACACTTATATTTAAAATTGCACTGGTTCATGCACTTAGTGTGCATTATGTATAAATATAGGTTTGGTTTCATCTTTTCAAACATTTGACCTGATGAAGATCCAAGCAGGATCAAAACTTTGTCTAAATTAAAAACTTCTGTGGCATGGAGTAAGTTTGCAGACGTCACTTTTTTCCTCATGTGTAACGTCTAGCTCAGCCGTTTGGTGGAGCACATCTTGACCCACTATATCTCAATAAAAAAGTGTTTCATTCAACTCAACCTGACTGACCCATCTCTACCATTCAGTTTTAGGTTTGTTATGCGAAAACATAACATATATCTACCTTTCACTTTGCATCCTGCACAAAGTTATATGAACAAGGAAAATCACAACAGACACAAGGGCCCCGTGTGGTGGGATTTTAAAAGTAGGCATATTTATTCAACATTGTATAGTTTCAGAGGTCTTAATGAACATATTGATGTAATTTAATACAAAAAAATTAAAACCTAGTAGGGGTCAAATACTTTTTTAAAAACACGCTCTACCAAGCGGCCAATTTGGTCTTCTATGGTAAAGGTAGTGAAGCTAAGCTGATAAAACTAAAATTGACTATTTGCCAAGCTACAAATGAAGTTCTGATTATTCACTGTTGCTAAATGACACATTTAATGTTATCCATTATGTACATAATGAAAAAAAATCGTAAGCATTATTTTTTCACTGTCTAAAACCATGTTTTACCAAATGATTGAGTTGTCCTTTAATGGTAAAAGAAGTGATGCTAAGAGGCAAAGCAGCTTCATTTGTAGCTCACATTTCATACACAGGGCAATTAAAGTGCTTTACAGAGTAATAAGATATTAAAAACTTAATAAAAGATGCAGATTTACAATTAAAGATAAAAGAGATAGGATATAAAAGGCAAAATCAATTACTAAATGATGAAAAATCACTATTAAAAATAGCAAAAGTGCAGACAAGAGGTGCAAAGATTAAAAAATATTTTAAAATGATTTAAAATAAAGTTTAAGAGTAAGTTGGAAGACATTAGCGGGTGGAGTAGGCAGTGTGAAAAAGGAATGTTTTTAGCTTTGCCTTAAAGGTGGTCAGAGTCTGGGCTTGTCAAACGTCATCTGGGAGGTTATTTCAGGTTTGCGCTGCTTCACCATGTTTAGTTCTGACTCTTGGGACGTCCAGTAGGGCGGCCCCTGATGTTCTGAGGGTCCCACAAGATTCATATGTCACAGGCATGTCAGAGATATATTTTAGCCCTGAGCAGAGAACAGAGTGATTGTAGATAAGCAGATTTTTAATTTATTTTAATTAAATCAATTCTCTGAGTGACAGGTAGCCAATTTGCCAATTTTTTTTTTGTGTCGATTGGCTCGAGGCATTTCATCCAACCTCCATCATTTGGCTACTTTACAACCCTACTTCTAATACACCTGACCAGTAAATGCTTAACTTAACCTTTACCTCACATTTTTTAAATTTCCTTCCTTTTCAAAATGAGAACCACTGAGTTATCACTTCTGGAGGATTTTCTCTTTATGTGAAACCATCTGTGGAGCACACGAGCACATACACACGTCGAGTGCCCCATGTGATGTCAGCAGTGCTATCTGGAGATCAAAGTGGCCGGCAGGCTTTTAAAACTCAAGTAGTTCAATTTCATTCAGAGGCTGAGAGCAGCTTTTGATAATCCACACTGCCTGATGAGATTTCAACCACAATAAGTTATAGAAGGAAAAGGTAAAGGAGGGAAGGGAGGAGAAATTTAGAGAGGAGGAGGAGAGGGGTTGAATGAAACAAGTATGGACAAAAAGGGTGAGGAAGAGAAAAAAGGACAATGGGAGAGGATGGCTTTGTAACCAGGGTTTGTACAGTCATGAAAAACTTAGAAGTAAAAAATTGCAAATAGCAATTTCCAGGCCTGGAAAGGTTTTGGAAAACTAAATAGGCTTTACCTTGAAAGTTAAGGAAAAGTCATGACATTTTGTATTGCAAACCTGTATAATAGAAAATGATGTGTTTAAGGGCTGTTGGAAATTTAAAAATCCAAATATAATTTCTGTTTTTACAGTGTCTGGCTGTGATGTATGGTGTCATTTTTTGTAAGAAATGTTTTCTTTAAACAAAGAGAGAGAGAGCCTGCAGGTTTGGGAAGTATGTTATCTTTAATCCTTTAAAGCCTGGTTCAACATCAGTTTCGTTGTGATTCATTTAGATGCCTCTCACAAGCTATTTAACCCTTGGAAACCTGAGGAAATTGGTTTAATTTCATTCAAAAATATATGCTGAAAAAGGCATTAACCAACTTGGCAAGATATGTCCTGCAAGAAAATGACTGAAAAATTTGCTTTAAAAAATGGGGGAGACGTGTTAGGAAATTATCAAAAACCGGGAAAAATGTCTAGAAAATATATTTATGATCATTGTGATAATGTTACAGTAAATATATATATATATATATATATATATATACGTGTGTGTGTGTGTGTGTGTGTGTGTGTGTGTGTGTGTGTGTTTTCTGCATTTTGGGGGGTAGTTCTATGGTCTGTTTTCTACTATTCTGTTTTGCTCATTTTCAGCTGTTTTTCTTGTCACTTTTTAATTATTTCTTGCTAGTATTAGAAAGGGCTAAAAATCAGCAATAAAATAACAACAATTTAAAGCTGTAAGCTCCTTCCCAAAGCCAAAATCAAAAATATAAGTTCCTCCACAGTGCTTAAAATATTATTTGACATGCCAGAGCCTTGATCCAACACACCCACCCCATCCCCCAACTTCTCATAGATAAGGAGCAGTCCCTAAGTTAAATTTAAATATTCAATTCTAATCCTGCTCTGAATTCATCATTTTCTAAATAATATATATTTAATAAAGCTATTGTAATGTAATGAAAAAGATTTGCCTCAAAGTCATGGAAAAGTAATGGAAATTCATTAGTAAAAATATGCATGTACCCTGAATAAAGAACAAAATGAGCGAAGAAGTTCAAGCTGATTGATCAATTTATATTTTGCTCATAATTTTTAATAGCTCTCTCTCTTGCTCTCTGTCTCCTCGATCCACACTCTATCTCTCCCCCTCCCTCTTTCCTCGTGTTTGTTAGTCATCTATCAGATCCAGAGACATGTAGATGGTACCAAACTTGTCGCTGTAATTTATTCTGCTGCTCATTCCTTCTCCTCCGTGATGACATCCATTTGTCAGCTGCCCCTGCGTCTTTAAAATGAATCCATTTGCCTCTGAATCGCTCCGTTTCAACGTTTCTTCATTGTAAAGAGATGCAGTTTGGCAATAAAAGCCGGAAGATGAAATAAGAATTGGTGTCGCGATGACTCAGTGAGTTCAACTCTATTCTCTTCACATCAAATCTGACTCATGATTTCCTCAGCATGTCATCTCCCTCTGCTGCCCTTCCTGTCTCTAAGTGCTGTCAAAAAAATGTTTTAGAGATGGTGTTAAAATGTGCACTCTAATTTGTTTAAGGCTTATGTTTGAATGCCGCCTTTTCGGGATTTATTTTATTTCAGTCCCTTATGTATCGTCTTCCTTTTCTTCGTGTGTCATCCAGAAATGACTGGGTTACATTTTCCTTCATCACCATGAACACACAGTGTAGCTTATTTTGACTGGATCACACATATACCGTCCTACTGCCACAAATACTCACAAGAGCATCAAATCCGATTAATCCGCCACAGAAAATAGTTCCCAACAGCTGAACTTTACCGTATATAATTCTGTATTCAGCAGGCAGCCCATAACACCAGCAAATAATGTTGCCAATGTAGTGTCTGCAAACCGTTAATAAGCTATTTTAGTGTGTCATAAGCATCATATCAGTAGATGGGTTTCAATTAACCCTCAAATTGTGCAAACTGAAATTGTGAATGGTAAACACACCTCAAGACACACGTCAATTTTGAAAAAAGTCCCATTCATCGCAAAAACTGCAATGGAAAAACTTTTTTAGCTTTTCTAGGTCACATGATGCTATGGCTATGTGCTTGTCAGTAGGAACCGGCTCCCTCATGATGCAGCAGGCGCTAAATGAGGTGTTATTGCATCACGTAGCTCTTCAAAAGTTGAGCGGATCATCCAGAAGTTTTGAATCCACAATTCCTCTGTAAAATCGTGGACTATCACCTGCCAAGCTGCAGCTGCAGCCTGCTAAGCCTGCCAAGCTGAAGACCTGATATTTTTCACTGAGACATTGTTACTTTTCTAGTGGTACTTGTGCCCCCAAAACCTGATCTTTTCAGCCAAAACGTGATCTTTTCTATAATAATAACTTAGTAGTTTTGTAACCAAACCTAACCACACATTGCGTACGAAATGTTTGTATCGACATAATCCTTGCAGTTTTTAACACAGGGATTTTCACTGTAAAATATTTGCATGACTGTGTTTTTGACAATATAGTTGCTTGCATGGGTCCATAAAGTAGTGGACTATCAGTTTTTAAATGGGGAAATATGGTACTGATAGCAGCCGGCAACTCTGCAGCAACGCAGCAGTAACAATACTGCCTGTGTGAACACCAACTGGGTGCAAGCTTACAGCAGTGAAGCAATGTTACCGTCACACGCTGCTCACACATGCATCTGTTAATTTAAAAATGTGTGGGGTAAAAAAAACCTTTTTTTTTCTTTTTTCTGTTTCAGGTATCAGGAAGGATTGAGCTGGAAACCAGATGACATGAAGGTCAGTTAAAACATTTTTTTTCAAACTATAAATCCAAATGCTGCTCCTGTTTAAGACGCTGAATCTGATGAAAACACATGCAAGCTTTGGTCATAAACATTGTACATAAGGGGATGGATGTGTGGTTCAAATGGGGGAAAAATGGAAGTTTAATGGACTGATTGTGGGTTTAATGGCCTGAAGGTTGGCTAAATGGATGGCTCTATGTATGGTAGCGGAAATGTCAAAGTGGCAATCACTGAAGCGACAGATGCATGATGGGGACATGCGGGAGAAAATGTTGAGATCAGGCCTATCAGGTGCTGATTGGATTCACAAACACACTAGAGCAACTTCAGACACATTTTCATTACTAAAATCTGAGCTGAGTAAAACTGTGAAAGATAAACATGCACACATACAGTAGCCACCCACTGTCCTCTAACAGAGCCACTAACCCAGCTTGCTGACCACTGACAGTCTGGTATCTGTCTAAATAATGGACGTCCATGCACTATCAGATTAGAGTGGACATTATCTGGAAGTGGGACCGCAGTAATGACGGAGTGTCCTCTATCTGATCACACAAGAACCAGCACATTGTGTTATCTGTAAGTAAAACTGTAGTCATTCATCCACAACGCTGTGGGATTTAAACAGCCCGCAGATAAGAGCAGACAGGACTTCCTCTGTAAACAGCTGATGTGGGTTCAATACTGACTTTGAATAGTGATGCTGATGAATGGAGCAGCGATATGACACAAATTATGGCTGTTGGGGCAATTATAGCTTTGATTAAGAGTTTGGCTGATTCCTACTCCCAATTTTTCAACAGTAGCATGACTCAATTTAACTGTGACTTTTACCTGTTGAATTTCCAGGATTCATTTTCACCTTGAACCTCAAAAATTACATATCATATTTATCTTATATTAAGGCTCAGCCTGAACTTTACCTTTTTATTTTTTTTAATTTATTTATCTATTTTTGGATGCTAGGGTTCAAGTACAAGTCACACTTTATTTGATAAGTTTAGGCACATTGTTTAAATAAGTGTTTTGTAAACCATACAAGCAGTTAAATGTATATGTATGACTATAGACCAGTGGTTCCTGACTGGTCCAATCAGGTCCAAATTATCACATATTTAATTTTATTTCACAAAATGTAAACAATACTTTGTGTCAAAACACAAATAAATAAAACATGTTGCAGGAATAGTCACAAACTGCACTTAAAAAAAAAAGTTCTGTGCTGGAAATTCACCGTATTTCAAAATAAAGTGTGTTTCACAAACTTGACATCTTCAGGAGTCATTTGTGGTCCATTCAGAATGGACCTGCTACCCATTTCTTCGCCAAGACCCACCAGTTGGGAACCACTGTCATAGACAGAATAAATAACAGATGTAGCTACCGTGACGTCACCTGTAGGTTTGTAGACTGGTGTTTTGAGGTGTCAAGTTTGGCATTTCTGTCATTGTTGTCTTGGTTTTTTTGGGGCCAGAGGTGACCATATGTAGATGGTAGGCTTGCACTGTTCAAGAGCAAGGGGTACAGCTGACTGAAAAGCCGTTGACAATATCGACAGACAGCAGGTCACTCAAGAGGCCACAGCCTTGAATATCCGTAACTTTGAGCCAAACAGATGAGCTATATAAACATTCAACCCTCATACAGTTGTCATTAATGTTGAAATTACCTATAGACACCAAAACCATGTTTTCTTACTAGACTGTAAAAGTGTTTATGTCTAATGTTAAGTTAGACATTTTAACATGGGGGTCTGTGGGGGTTGACTCTGTTTCGGAGCCAGCTTCTAGTGGCAATCAGAGGAACTGCAGCTTTTGGCACTCAATTTTTAGCCTCGGAGGTTGCCACATATAAATTGCTTACTGAAATGACAATGAAGCTATGTAGACAGTATCTAGCAACATCTGTGGTAGGCCATGCCCACTGTCTGAAAACAGTGGAAGAATGCAGATTCAGACCACATGTGCTGGTCACATCTCTTGACCCATGATTTCATCCATATTTTACCTTTTCCCTCAGTTTCTTCTCCTTTTTGCTGAGTAATTTAACCATAAATTAACAAGTCAACAGTGGGTTCGATGGTTGATTAGCAGCCCAGTTTCCAGAAGAAAATGTTGGCATTGTACATTTCTGCAAAAAACAGATATGTTACATTTGTACATTTTAGACGTATTGTATCAACATTTCTAAAGAGACATAGTATGGGTAGTGTAGAAGTGGTATGAGCTGACATTTTCATTGGGAGGTGAGGGTTATGGTGCATGGTGAGGTGCTAAGCTGCAGACCACTGTTTAAGACCAACCAACAACAAAACTGGTTCTTATTTAGTAAGTCATAGCTGTGTTTGCCACAACTTTTTTGGCTCATTTTTAGAATGAGAATCAGAATCGGGCTTTAATGCCAAGTACATTTATGCATACAAAGAATTTGACTTGGTGTTTTGGTGCAAAACAATTAACATAGAGGAAGGATGAAAAAAATAAGAAAGATATAAGATAAAAATATAGAAGCAATATAAAAATATAAAATAAAAAAAAAAATAGAATTTAAAGTTGGAAACGATATTCATGAGCTTATCTCTGGTGAAAACTGACATTAAAACGCAAAAAAATACAAAACAATCCACACTGAGGCAACCTTCCTCGGTGCCATCTTGAAATCCAAAAGCCGAAACCAAACATTTTCATAACCATAACCACGGGGTTTTCGAGCCCAAACCTAGCCACATGTTGAGTTTTTAAAAGGGTACAATGCCAACATTTAGTCGGGCCACTGGGTTGTGGTTAGGTATTGCACTCTTACTGTAGTTTGCCTGTTGTTCATTGTGTTGTCTGCTGTATTTACTCCGTTGTTTGATAGAGTATATGATGTTTTCACAGTAGAAAATAATCAGTGTGTGTATATAGTAACCACCCAACCAGTCTTGTGTGTGTGGCAATGATAAGAATCAAGTGGAGCAGACCAGTCCTGACCGCTGGGATTTAAAATGTTTATTTGATGCCGCCATGTTGGGATGATGTTCTAATTGTAACTCAGGCATGTCGGACACATCTGTTTACATATGGCACTGCTGTTTTGACTATGATTAATGTGATTATTATTAATGAGCAAATGTCCCTGCTGTTTTTAAGGGGAACATGAAGGACTTAATTTGACAAATGCATCTCACACACACACACACACACACACACACACACACACACACACAGAATTGGTATTTAACCCATTTAGACTTTAAAAAGCAGTGCCCAATCAGTTATCGACATCAGCTCCGGTTTTAAACACTTAGTCATAACCAACCTTGATTTCACATTCAAAGAGGAAGGTACTAATTTACAATGGTGTTAAACTGCAAAATGAAAGATGATAATCCATCTTTATCCATGGTGTGTATACAAAAGGCTTAATTGATCCTCAGGGG
Source organism: Plectropomus leopardus (assembly GCF_026936395.1). Classification (NCBI taxonomy): domain Eukaryota; kingdom Metazoa; phylum Chordata; class Actinopteri; order Perciformes; family Serranidae; genus Plectropomus; species Plectropomus leopardus. Next base: position 35,063,406 of record NC_142181.1, on the reverse strand, counting down.
AGAGGTTCATCAATTCCTACTGGAGGGCCACTCATACTGCTTTTATAATAATATATTTTAGACACTAGTTGCAGAACCAATTCAAGTGCTTAGATTGTTGCAATAAAAATATTTCACAGCATGTCCTTCTCCGAAAACTGGTGCAGAGATTGTCCCAAATAACTAACAATGTTTAATTTGGCATCATTTTGCTTCAATGATGTCGAACAGCTTTATATAAGCCCCAGCACTCATACCAGCGGGCAACCCAATCCAAAGAAGAAATGCTGGCATTGTGCATTGCTGCAAAGCAATGATTTATGTGACATTTTCACCTTATTATGTAGCAGATACACTAAAAAACAACAAGCCTGGTATTGTTCTGAAGTCGTCAAATACTGCCGCATTGTCAGTACTTTCAGAGTAAGATCCTGATGTTAAAAGTCACATTTTGCATCCACATGATACACAGCTAGGCGCCAAAAGCGGAGGACAGAACCAACTGCGTTGTTATTATTGGCCGGCGGTCGGCCAAAAGGCACATGTGGCAGCCTCATACAAGGAGGGGCGGTGTTACTTGAGATTGTGGCTGAACAGAAGATGTGGCGTCCACATAATACATGGCGAGGCGGTGTCAGATTACAACGCTGCTGGTAAAGACTTAATATAAGAAACTCAAGAGTGTCTGTTGGGTCCAAAAATCCCTGGAATTTCATGCGGAAGTCCAGTGTTTGTTTCCTGTCTGAATGTGATCGTGTTTTTTTTGTACACCTGACCGCATACCCTTTTGCCTAATCCTAACCATCTGTGCCAGCATGTGTGTTTGTTGATATCCTGGCATTGTTTGCCATGTGCTTTTGTTGCATAAACATAACCACGTGCAGCGTAATCCCACCATGTGCTTGTGTTGACATCACCAAAGCGGCATCCTGGAATGTGAAGAGCAATTGCAGAAGGATACTTCCATATGTAGATGCAGAAGTCCACTGCATCGCAGCAATATGTAACAACCTGGGATGAGAGCATTTTGGACATTCAGGACAGAAAACCAGCCAAATAGCACACAGACCTTATGAATGATCATTCACCAAGCAGTCTAACAGCTGCATTTTTCACCAACCAGCAAGTTCAAACTTCCCAGTGTTTGATAGCTGCTGATTTATAACCTTATTCAAGACATCCCCTTTGTGTTCGCAGACAGTCCTCACCCTGCACTAACCACAAACAGCCCAGAATACAACACAACTACTTTTAAATAAAATGGCTGAAGGAGGTGATAGATCACCTCTTTATAGCCACACCTCACGTTCTTCCTGCTCACCTTCTCCTCTGCTCTCCTCAGCCCTACTAAAATCTCAATCACCCTATATAAGCAGTAGTTATTGTGTCCTCCACATTTAGTGCCCATGTTTCTTTCTACCCCGTTAGCTGACTTTGTAGAGTGTATAAGAGCCCATACCCTTCATACTCTATGTATGTAAATGCATGTAGTCCAATTATTACAGAGTGAGGAGTGTAAGTGTTGGTCTGAGTTCATGTATATTTATGCTGAAATTCATGCTCAACTCTTTATTATGGTTTACGTATGCTAATGCATATGTGCTTAACACAAGTATGTACAATCTGACCATGCGTGTGTGTTCTGGCTTTGTGTCCTGTTCTGAGCACAACTGGCTCCCTCAGACTTAAAAAGAATTAGCAGTGATGCTACAGGAGGACTATTGGATGTATATGGGGCATATTTCCAGTATTTCCGACTACAAACTGTACATCTCGAGGATTTATGATGTTTTCTTTCTGTAGCAGCCTCTGCAGCGGGCCTGGACCCCTTAACTTCCCCATCAATAATTACTTACAAATTCAAGAATTCAAGTAGGCGGATTTCCATTACAGATTTGCACAATATTTTCGAAATATTGATAAAACACAATTGCGAGATGCCTGCATGTCCATTGAGTGATGTTATGCAATTTCTTCTCTTCTCAACATTCCAAGAAGCATGGTGATGTTCAAAACATTAGCAGGTTTATTTCAATTTCAGCCACCGCACTAGCCATCATTATTTCCAATCCAAGGTGACGTAGGCGTGTTATGCAAGCGATAATGGAAAGTCAAACCCCTCATATGTGGAAGCAGCCAATTATGAGGGATTTCTGGGAGCTGAGATTCCACAATTTCACAGAGGAATGGTGGATTCAGAATTTCCCGATGATCCACTCAACTTTTGAAGAGTTATGTGATGCAATAACACCGCTTGTAGCGCTTGCTGCATTATGCCTGAGGGAGCCGACACTTTTTGTTGTACATCATGTGACCTATAATAGCAGTTTTGTAAAATATGCCCTTTTTGAATCACCCAAAATACCACCTCATGCAAATGTTAAAACCTTTTTTGTGAGGAATGGGAAATGAGAAATGAGAAATGTCACCTTTGTTCATTTTGAAATTTGCATGATTGGTCCATTATAAACAAGGTTGTGTTGCTGTCTTTTTTCAGATGGCGTGCCATTGTCCTGTCTTGTGTTACATTAAGCTACCAGACTACAAACTACAGCGTCGCTCTCATACACAGCCTACAGTTAAAGCAGGCAAACAATAATTGAAACCCAGCTCTGATGTGTGAGCAAAAACATGCAGGAAGAGCGATTTAGTCCTTGAACATTTTTCATTAAAGATGCAGCAGTGAGGGAAGAGGAAACAATTAATTCACTGTTTGGTTGCTTAGTGGGAGCAGAGGGAGAGAGTTAAACAGAAAACAGATGGATTATATGATGCTTCATTGCACCAATGTGTAAGTACCACATATGGCTTTGCTGGTGCCTCAGAGAAGTTTATTTATTCATATAGTTCTTTATGACAGTAAAGTTTCAAAGGACTTCACAGGGACTATAGACACAAATAAAGGAATTTTTTTAAAAAAGAAAAAAAAAAACAGAGACCAAACCTTTTGAAATAAACACTAAACCAACAAACATTTTTATTCAGAGGTACCAGATCTGTCTCTACCGAGGGCCATTTGAAGGTTTCTTTTAAAAACAATCGTGATCATTTTTGAATGGGCAAGAGACTGTAGACGTGACTGGAAATTATAGCTGACTGATATTAATGCTGTTTATAACTGGGAAATCCACAGATGGAATTAGACAGCAGACCAGTTACATAAGGAGTCTGATGCCAGCAGATTGTTGAAGGTGTAACTCTGTGCTGCATATACATTTGCCATTTATGGCTGATAATAATAGAAATGATCAAACAGGTTATTTTTGAGGCATTGAGTTGAGAGCAGTTCCCTGTTCATGAGAGTTTTGCATTTGTACTTGGCTATGTGTGACTTTATTTATTTATTTATTTATTTATCAGATCTTTATTTATTTATCAGATCTTTTATTCAAGTAAAAGTTTGTTTATTTATTTATTTCTCAAAAAAGGGTAATGAGCATCAAAAGAAGAAATGACCCAGAAGTTAGCAATAATTCTGGTAAAAGTACAAGTAAATTACCTGAAATTTTGCAAAACAACCTAAATAAAAACAAAACAAAACAAACAAAAAAACAGGGAAAGTAAAACAAGTACAACATGAGAAATGACCTGAAAAGTGCTTAAAAAAATAGAATAATTCTGTAAAATAATTTCAAAGATATAATTATTTTAATTATGAATATACTATTCTACATCTTGTAATCTTTTTTCATCTCTCTTGTTTCAATAATTCTGTCTTCTTTGGTGAGTTTCAGTTTTAGTTAAATGTTAGTATTTTCTCTCTGCCCCTCATTCTACATATATTTATTAATTATTCACAATCAAAAATGAAACAAATGTTTGTTGTTCTCATTTTGTAGAAAATAACAGATCAGTGTCCCCTGAGACATTTCCCCCCAAATGTGCAGTACATCAGTAAACCAGTTTTTCAGTTGAAGCCCCCCCCCCCTCATAAAAACTTGAAAGAAATTTTCAAACCTTCAGTATTCTCCCTTCATAAGATATTTGATTGAGTTCCAGTAAGACAGTCCCAGCACTGTTCTCTTGAATGGGTTCCAGTGGATTTATTTTAAGTCCGTAAAGTTTGTTGTGGTGTCTTTGAAGTTTGTCTAAACCAATCCCCGTGTGCAGCTCCACACACAAGCCACTCTTAAACCAGCACACTCATGGCAGATGGTGTGAATTCATCTTACAGCGGAAGTGACTTTTTTTTCGGAAGCTTTTTTGCAGTTTCATGTTTAAAGACCCAAACCTGTCAATTTAGTACATCGGCCAATGCTGAGACACTGTGGACCAACAACCTGGACAGGATCCAATACAGTTTTTCACAGATTGTAAAGAAAATCTAGATTAGTTGTTGTGATTGGGATGGGATCTTTTCAGCTTAAGATATTAGCCTATTTTAAGTTGTGCCCTTAATTTAAGGTTGAAGTGGTAAACATCATTTGAATTTGAACATGAAGCAGGTGGCACCTTGTATGGTAGTCTTGGCCACCAGTGTGTGAATGTGTGTGTGAAAAGGTGAACGTGATATGTTGTGTAAAAGTGCTTCAAGTGGTTGAACAACTAAAAAAGTGCTATACAAGTGCAAGTCCATTTTCCACTTCTGTTCTGGAAACTGATGAATACCCTCCTTGTCATTATACCTATGAAAGCCATACATCCTCTGAATGCCTGAGGTCTGCAGTTTATTGTTGAGAAGTTTAAAAAGACTGTGACTGTCTTAGAGGTCACAATAGGTTATTTTATACAGTGGTGCCCATTTAAAGAAGAATGGTCTGAGTACAATGAAATGGTGACTTTGGGGACTGATATCATCACTCATGAATAAAATTGCTCTGTAAAAGGGAGACTTGTGGGTACTGGAGCTCTAATCGGCCCAAAAACATCAGGTCCGACCCAATATGAACCTGCACAGCTTCTGTCCGAGTCCCACCCGAGCCCGACCGATGGTAGCAGTTTTGAGCCCGAGCCTAATTAAAAACCTGAACCTTTACTTGAAAAATATGCCTAAAGTAAATTACATTTTAAGTATTATAAGATAAATATTTTTTTAAAACATGTATTACAAGGTAAGAGCTGGAGTGTTTCCTCACACTGCTTCTCTTTCTTCTCTTCCTTCTATTTCTCTAGCATCTCGTGCATGACAGGTATGGCAAAGCAGGCAGCTCCACTCAGTGCATCCAGTATTTCATTTTATTTTCTTCTTATTATTATTATTTTTATTTATATAGCACCTTTCAAAACATAGGTTACAAGGGGCTTTGCAAAAAGAAACAACAATATAACAAAACATCTAAAAAAAAAAAAAAAGTACACAGCGATGGCAATGCAGCGCATAGATGATGATTACCACTCTCTTCCACTGCTGGGGAGGGAGTAGCAGAAACTGTGAACCAATTCGCCTTGCAGCCTCCCTTTGTTTTTCTCTCATTTTCTGTCCTTCTCCCACCTGCGCTCTCTCTCCCGGTTCTCCACGTTCCTTGGCTTTCCCTCTCTTTTTTTCTCTCACTTTACCTCTTGATTCAGTCCATTAAAATTCCTGCCAAAGTGCATTTTAAGCATGAGACAGTTTACAACAGTTTTATTAAAAAGAAATAAATAAATAAACGTTACTTTGGTGAGAACATGACCTGATTCAAGCCTGAGGGAGTAGTGAAAAATCACAGCCATGCCCAGATCTGGTTGTGTTGCGCCCAATCTGGTTTGTGCAGAGAAACAAAGTTTCAGTGGCTACCCACAGAATACATTTTTATTTGAATATCTTGAGGTCGAGAGACCTCTATGAAAAAGGCCATGCCAGTTTTTCCCTCACCAAAATTGTGCTAAACCGGAGCGTTATTTAGTCTCCGCCAAACTAGCAGGGCATGGCTGGCACCAGTGGATTCTTAGGTCTTCTCGTTTCTCAAGATACCAGTATCTTCGATCTAGCTTTAAAACTCAGCCCACTACAGACTCTGAAAGACAGTGCTGTCGGTCAAGGATGCAGCCATCCCTGGGGAGTGTAAAAGATTAAAATCTCTGCTGAACAGGGATGATTTTTGTCCCCTACCGTCCTGCCGCTCAAGAGGAGACAATTTGACCCCAACTCTCTTTTATCAATGCTACCAGTTGAAAATAGAAACTGACTTTAGATAATCCTAGGGAAAAGTTCATTCTCCAACTTTAAGTCTTTATCACCGTCTCTGTCCACCTTTGTTCCTGGAGACAGTCTGCCAGCCTGCAGAGCAGAGCGATGACGGGCTCTTCAGCTGGACTCTGACACCAATTATCCCGCCACAGCTTTCCAAACTGGCAACATACAAAACCGTCCACCGGCCGCTTTGTCACAACACCTCTGGTTTTTCTCTCTCTGTCACCCTTGTTATGTCTCTGTCTGTCTCTCTCCCCTCCTGTCATTCTGTTTCAAGAGCTGTCACTCCATATCTCAGTCTGCTTGAGCATTAACCCTTTAAATACTGAAACAGCATCACTTTTCTTTTTTCTGTTCTCAGACGCTTTTTACAAGTATTTAAATGTTTGAACCCTAAGTAAATTGGTGGAATTTCTTTTTCATAAACATAAAAAAGTAGCAAGCAATTTGGATAGAAATGTTCCCCAAATTGCAAAAAATAATTAGATTCAGAAAATCATTTTTTAGGGAAAAAAAAAAGAAGGAACAAACTATTAGTAGTTATAATTACAAATTTAAAAATATGTTACAGATTTTTTTTTAGAATTTTTAAACACCTTTTCCTGGTCATTTACTTTTTTTTAATTAGGTAATTTTCTTGAACTTTTTACCAAACTTCTTGCTAATTTTGCTTTTTTTTTTTTTTACAGAAATCAAGCTAAATTGCTCAGGTTTTAAAGAGGAAGCGTGCTCCCTAGAGATTCTTTTTTTTTTGTTTGTTTGTGTGTGTGTGTGTGTGTGTCATCATCTCAGTATGTACAAGAAAAAAAGTGATGGATATGCCGTAAATATGCACATTCAAGGCCATGTTTAGACAGCACTTTCAAAAACCTCTCAGGGGGTTTGATGGTGGGCTGTGCTGTACTATTATGACGGTCTCAGAGGAAAGATATCTTGGTATCTGGCTTATTAAAAAATGTGCATCTAAATTTCACATTGATACTGTTTTCAGCAAGCTATGACCAAAAACTGGATATTTGTATGGAAATGGAGCTCATTTTCCAATGCTCAGTAGGATGTGGATAGTTGGGGCTGTCTTCTTGTCAAACTTGGATTATGATGATGTTATCTATAGACACCACTCTGCCTCCACTCTTAAAGCCCTGGACTCACTTCATTCCTCTGCACTGAGATTTATTACTGCTGACAGTTAATCTACTCATAATTTCATGTTGTATGAAAAGGTGCATCTCTAACAGCAAGACATGACAGGCGCTGCCTTCTATTTATTCATGTCAATGAGCAAAAATGTGTAAAAGTTGACAAGAAAAATGACCTAGAAAAATGAGAGAGAAACTTATCACAAAATGATTTAAAAACTATGTAAAATGTAAGAGAACTACATACATATTTACAAAATTATATATTTAAAATTATGTTACAGAAATATATATGTTCAGGTTATTCCCTTGTTTTGTTTTGGGGTTTTTTTGTTTGTTTTTGTTTTAAAGTTTACTTTTTTCCTTGTAACTTTTACTAATTTGTGTGTGTGTGTGTGTGTGTGTGTGTTTCAATGACACAGTATGAGGAAATAATTGCTTTAAAGCAAAGTGGAAGCAGGCTCAGTGGAGGCAGTGGAAGTGACATGAGCTTGAAGAAACTCAAACACACACACACACACACACTAATTAACTCTGACTGTTGCCTTTTCTTTAATTCCATTAAGCTGATGGCAACATTACATTTAGTCTTTTAATGTGTGTCTCTCGTGGTGCAGATCTTCCTGATTATTCTTTTAGATCTGAAACCACCATTACCATCAAAGTCTCGCTCAACCTTAGGCTGATACGTCAAAATTATTGCCTGTGTGTGTGTGCGTGCGTGTGTGTGTGTGTGTGTGTGTGTGTTGGTATTCCAGTAGGAGTAGTAGGAGTACAGTTTTTGTTATTTTTTAGCATTCCGTTACTCTTTAATGTTGCTGTAGGTCATTGTGGTGGTCATGATTATTGGACACCAAAACAAATTCAGCATTAGTCACGCATGTAAAACATCCAATCAATATGCCTTTTTCCGTATTCACATACTGACTGTTATCCCTCAGAAGCAACAGTGAATAAACGGCAACATCACAGTGTTGCTGGATAAACTTGGTGTGTATGGTTTAGTTTGTAAAGTGTCTCAGCTGCTTACGTTGGTTCCCCTCAGCCTAGACTTTGGTCTTCAGCCTTCACAAAGAAATTTTCAGTCTGGTACCCAGAAGAAAATTCAGCATTGTACATTTGTGCAAACTACGAGTATGCCACATTTGCACAATTCAAACATATCTTTTCAAAATTTCTAAAGTGGCATAGTTCAGATTACATGTATATGAGCTGATGTGTTACCAAGCTCCAGACCACTGCCGGAGACCAACAACCAAACCCATTAGGATTTAGTGTGTGATTGCTGTGTTCACAGCAGTTTCTAACCCTTTAAAACATAAACAAAATTGGTTTGAATTTCAACTTTAAATATAAAATTATAATAATTATATATGTTCCTGCACATTTTTTTTAATAATTTTCTAAGAATACCATACCCTCTTTCTACCCTCTTTAAAACTAGTTTTTAAAAGTACTTTTCTTGCCACTTTTACTAATTTCTCGTTAATTTACTCGTTGCCTTCCGATGTTTTAGAACAAAATCCAACAAATCTGCACAGGTTTCAAAGGGCCATTTTTCCAGCAGTTTTTTAAGTCATCAATTGTGGATATTTTTTTGACGTGTCACTGTTTTTCCAGCAGATATTTTAAGCCAAATCATGATAATTTCCTGACTATAACCAAGTCGTTTTTGTGCCTAAACCTAACCACACATTTACCACGGCAGTGTTGAAATATAAAGTTTCAATGTATCTGCTTACTTGCAAAGGTAACGTATCTGTCATCTGCAGAAACGTACAAAGCCAACATTTTTTTTTGTCAAAGACAGTGTTTTTTTAGTACTAGTTGCCTAAACATAAACATTTCCTGACCATAGAGTTGACAGATCAGAAAGTGCTCATATTGATATCTTATTATGGGCTAGAGATGCTTGCAGCATTTTTATGGTGGCACCCTGCTAAATAAAGACCATCTATTCTAAACTACTATAATTATGATATCAGTTTTATGAAGGACTCTGTTATATTAGTTTGGCTTTAGAGAACTAAGCAATGGTACTACATCACACAGCCAGGAACATCATGAATGAGGGATTTCAAACTGTCATCTAGTGCCCACATTAATAATGACATGAGATGCATCAGGATCTAATTCAGCTCAGCAGGGGACTCTGATTGATTGGCCACATCATATGTTTACGTTGCTGTAATTAATCAGAGCAGCTTGTCCCCCTGAAGTTGAGAAAAGTGAAGGTAATCAGCTCAATTAGCCTCAATTACTTCTGTTGGACAAAAAAACCCCAAAAAACAACTTGGTTTGAAAATCATTCATTGGACACGTTTTCCCCAAGGCATTATGTACCAAGTTAAAGTTACTTTAAAGTTTGCTTCGACTGATTTCTTGAGGAAAGCCATATGGTCATTTGTGCTGTTCACTGACAAGTGACACATGTTGTTCAGGTATGAGGATGTGTTTTGCATGGCAGAGCCCAAAGGGAGATTGTAAATGGGATGTGATAGATAAGAGGTGGCATCAGCAGGTATGGTGTGAAACTCAAAAAAGGAGAGGTCGGAGCGATGGAAGAAAAAAATCAATCAACAGAAGCAGCAGCAGCAGCTGTTTACAGCAGGTCAGATCAGCAGCAGCTGTGTGATGATCAGACTGTGAGAGCTCCTCACACTATAAGCACTGCCTCATTATTTGACAAAACATGATTAGCGAATACTTACAGTTGGTCATCTTAGACATCTTCCCATGAAGGTTGCTCCCAATGGTGACAAAAAAAGAATCTGTACAAGTCTTGGGTGTTTTGGACTGTTGAAAGAAAGAGAAACTAGTGTTCAGTTTGGAGTGCATCTAATCCACCAATCGGAGCTTGTTTTACTGAGAAAATTCAATTTTTGAAGCTGTTCTTCTGTCATCCTCCAGGTCTCTTCCCATTCAATAGCGCAATAATCAAAGATGAGTAGCTAGTTCAGGTGCCAAAATCCAAAATGTAAAATTTGTACACACAGTTTAACTTCGATATATGATGCCTTTTATCTTGGATTTCTAGTGTTATGTGTTTTTGTGGACATGTTAGATGTTGTTATTTGTATTTCTTATTTCCTAAAATAACAATTAGTGTAATATTTTTCACCATGTACAGAATGCAAAATAACCTCAAAAAGGACAGTGACCCTACAAGATCACTCATCTTTTACATCAGTGTGATTAAAAACTAATTGTCACACTTTAGGGTGTCACACTTTAGTCTTTTGTAAGTTTTTTCATGTGTTTGCAAAATGCATCCAAATTTAAAAGTCAAAGATTGCAGATTTTAGCCTCTACTGACTACTTTTTTTTTTACATGAGTTTTATATAAGAGGAAAACAACAGGATAAATCATATCTAAATAAAGAAAACAAGGACAGAATCTAAAAAGAAAAAATAGTAAATAACTAACAACTATCATAATAATACCAAAATAAACCCACCCCAACTCTTCCCTCGAAAAACAACAAAACAAAACAAAAAATGTCCAGATGAAGTTTAAACAAGTGTTAAGAAAAATAATCTAGGTCAGTTTTTTTTTTTTTTTACTTTTGTCGTTTAAAAGAAGCATTATGTGCCCTCATAACAGGGCTTGGTGCTGACATATGATGGAGATTTCTGTTAAATGTGGTTTTATTAAGTATCTTTTACTCAGAAAAAAATCTGAAAATAGAATTGAGTGCAACAGTACTGTATACGTTTCTTTTCCTCCATACCTTATCCTTTAATTCATATTTACCATTTGCCACTGACATAGGTGTTAATATCATCTTTAGTTGAAGTGTTTAATTCAAGTGTTCTGGGTTGTACTGTGGGATTGTTTTTGCTATTTGAATCCCATGTACTTTAAGAAGTCCCAATGAAAATGGGTTTACCATCATCATTACTCCTCCTCTACATACGCAAAGGAGGTTGTGTTTTTGTTTGTTTGTCCGTCAGCAGAATTTCAGAGAAAACAACTAGCCTGATTTTCCTCAAACTTAGTGGAAAGGTGCAGCATGGGCTAATGAAGAAGCCAGTGCATTTTTGAGTGGATCTCAATCACTGGGCGTTGTGAGGTACAGCATTTGGCTTCAGCAGAGGTCCGTGCTCTCTAAGTTCCCCTCTAGTCATTATTAATATTAGGAACAGGACGCAGTGTTCAGAGCGGCAAAAACACTGTTTGTAATGGACGTTCCAGCTGCCTCAGAGAAACTGCGCACTAAACCAATAATTGAACTCTTTGTGTAATTTGATTAAATGTGCTCACTGTGGTTCAAAGTTATTCCTACAATTCATAAAAAGTCACATTAAAATGGCAGTTACACTAAATCTGTTAGTGATTATAGTAATTGTAACCATCAGTCTGTGTTATTAGAGGTGAGCTTTTTGCCTTCAGTGAGCACCCATTATCCATTTCATCTCCCTCTGTGCCCACCCATCACTTTCAGTTTACACACATGCATGCGCACGCGCACACACGCACACACACACACACACACACACACACAGAGTTACACAAGTGCACACCTGTTGCAGTCTCTGGTGCATGTTTGGCACTTCTTTTTGACACACACACACAACCTGATCATCTTTATATTTAGTAACAGCTTGTGTAACTCTTTCTCTCTCTCACGAACACACACACACACACATGCACACAGATAGAGATCGTGCCTCCTGAAGCTCCTGTGCGTCCTCCAGCTGTATCCAAACTTGTTAGCCTAGCATCAGGTATGTGGAGGATCCCTGCCTCAGCCTTAATTGCATTCCTCTGGGCTGGACTCGCCTCCCCTGGAGAGTCAACAATCTTCTTTGAGCCTTTGATCTAAACAAGCCTTATTAACTACCATGGCAACCGCAGGGGCTTCTGGGACAGCGCTGCTGTTGGGCCGTTTATTATTGGACAGGAATAAAGGGGCCGGCCTGGCACGCACTGTCGCTGTAGGGAGGTTTCGGATTAAGGGGGATTGGGAATCACAATGGGTGTCGTGCTGTTTCAAAATATTATCTCTGAGCTAATTGTAATGTGTCCAGTCATTATTTTCCCTGAGAAATTTCCACTTGAAAATAATGTGGCAGCATCTTATTGATTGATGAAGGGAGTTTTTGAAATGTGCCTAACTAGAGATGCTGTGATCCACAGTCCAGTTGTCAGTGTTAAGATTTTGCATGTTCAGAAAACAGATCATTGACATAATTATAATACCTTCACTGCAAGGTATTTCATCATTTTAATTGAATTAGACTCTGCTGTGTCAGTGACAATGGGTTGTAATTTTTAAAAATGCAGTTTCTTGTGTGGGTTGCTTAAAGGGATACCAATTTTCAACCAGTTTTGTATCAAAACAATGTCTGTAGTATGTGTAAATAAACTGTGGTAAACTTCCAAACATCTAACCAATGCCTAGATAGATGTTTCATGTTTGCGTTACATCACCCACCAGCTGAAGCATTTGTTGGGTTGGTGCCGTGCAGTGCATTCTGGTAGTTGTAGGTTTTCTACCTCTTGATTAAAAGTGTCCTTTTTCTCTGTTTTTTTTTTTTTTTCCAGTCATGTAGCATCAATTTCAAAAGTATTTGCATCTTTCTAATGCATCAACATACTAGATTTATTTAAAGGCTTTGTCCTCAGCAATGAAATACATCTAATGTTGTATTAGGCCCTGTGTCACGCAGTAATATTAGTCGGTTAAGCGGTTCACTTATCTTCATCCAGACCTTTTTGTCAGTCTGTCAGCTGACTGAGAAATCAATTTTTCAAATTCAGTCACCACTAAAAATGTTGGCATTGTACGTGTCTGAAAACCAAAGATTACATTTATAAGTTATTGTGTGACCAATATAATAAAACTTTAAGTTTCAACAATACTGTGCTTAACATATGGATAGGTTTTGGCATAAATGTGGTTGAGGAAAGATATGTTTTGTCAGTTGCACAAATGATTTTGTTGAAAAAATAAATTTAAAAAAACTGGGTTTTTTTTGGCACAAACCCAACTAGAAACACAACGATGTCTCTGTGAAAAAATTAGCAGCTTTGTGTGGCACTATCCGTGGAGGAAAAGAGTGACAGGTCGCTAAAAATAAAAAACATTAATGGTGACTAAAAAGTCTTTTGAAAAAATGAAATGACTCTTTAAAAGATGTTGATCTTGAACAGTGGTCTGCAGCTTGCCAGGTGTCTTACATGGGTGCCACCACCCACCACCAGCCAGCTCATATACTATATCACTTTAAAAAAAAAAGAAAAAAGATGTGAGTAAGCATCATCTTCCAGCAGCTGGGCTGCTTGTTTCTCTACTAATAGAGCATTAATTTCTAAATTAATAATTTAACAGATAAACAGAAAATCAATGGACAACACTTGATGGGATAATGGGTGCTGCAAAACATGAATACAATAACTGTCTGATTTTCAGGCCAGTAGAAAGAGTTGGAGTCAATTCAAACAATAGGCTGATGAAGCAGAAAATGAATCAGCGATTTTAATTGATTTCACTGTTTAAGACAAGTCTTTCTCCTGGTTACAGCCTCAAAGATGACAGATGTTTGACAAAAACAATGACTGTTCTAACATTTTGTAGACCAAATAATGAATCACGAAAACAATGTGCTTATTAATGTATAATGAAAGTTAGTTAGTTGCAGCCCCATGAGGAGACCGTATGTTTACTGTCCATTAGAATGCTTACAGATCCATAGAATCACATAACCTAGGCAATAATTTCCGAAATAAAATAAACTAGCTGTCCGATCTTAAAAACAGGCTTCCTAGTATACACTTTGATAGAGCAGGAAGCCGCCCATCATCATAAATAATGAATGAAATCTGCAGCAGCATATTAATTGCATTGGAATTCTTTGATGGGATTCCCGACAGGATTCCTGACAGTCTATTAGCTTCTTGTCTCCCATCACTGCAGCTCAGGGAAACATGAGGCGACTGTAAAGCAGAAGCAGTGCCACTAACGTGCCCCTGTGCCCCAATGAGGGGCGGCTCTGAGCCTTTTTAACAGTCTACAGCAGCTCCTAATACTGAGTCACACTGACCTTATGAAGCAGTGATAGAGCACAGTTTTAGTCAATCCGTTTTATTTATGCAGTATGTGTTTTATTTATTCATCATTTGTTTGTTCATCTTCAGACATGAAAGCATAAATGTCAGAAATCCATGCCTTCCACATATCCACCCACCCCAGACTACTTAACATTTCTGAATGTCATATTTAATTGCAGGGTTTTATTGTTTAAGTTTCTTTTTACTTGTTTTTTTCCCAACTATACTCAACTATTTCTGTTCTATAACTTTTACATATTTCATAACAGTTAAATATCTTGCCCCTCAGGGTTCACTTTTATCTTTCTTATTGACCTGCAAGTAACTCAACGTGACAGTGGTTATCCAGCATCTGTTGATATTTCTAAGATTGCATGATGTCTTTACTTTTTGATACAGTCCTTTATGGAAGCCTCAAGAGGCAAGCTGAAAAAAAAAACGTGAGCAATGTTTGTCTACAAGATTACCTTGTAGGTCAAGGAGGTTTACTTTATTATACCCTATGTAGGAGATATCAACTTCCAGGAGACAGTATCTTCTACATAGAAGATAAACTATGTTGGGTTAATACAGCTGCTTTGAGAGTGAGAAAGAATTGTTAAAAAAAAAAAAAAAGTGGGCAATGTTGGCCAAAAGCAAAGTTTATCTCCCAAAGGAGATAAACTTTATCATGCCCTATGAAAATATCATCTTTTTCATAGAGAATGTTATCTTCTACATAAAAGATAAGGGTTAATTAGGTTGTTTCAAGAGTGAGAATGTTTTGAAGAAAAAAAAAAAAAATGTGGGCAATATTGGCCAAAACCAAAGATTATTTCCCAGGTCGAGGAGATTAACTTTATTATGGCCTATGTGAGATATCAACTTGAGGGGGTAGTATCTTTTACTTCTACTTTGGTCCCCAATAAAATGTAAACTGGTGAATTATATAAAAATGAACCCTATAGTTGTCATGATTGTTGAAATTGTAGACCAAAACCATTTTTTGTACCCAACTGTGAACATGTTTGCTTCTGCTGTAAAGTTGGGTATTTCAGTATGGAGCACCATGGGGATTGACTCGCACTTGGAGCTAATCTCAAGCGGCCTTTAGAGGAACTGCAGTTTTTGACACCTCGGCATTGTATTCATTTCAGAGGATGCAGCTTAACGTAAACGTGCAGTCTCAGCGAGGGTTAGGGTTAGACACACAGGCAAGTGGATTACATTTGTATCTGCAGACCCACGGTTAATTTGCAGTTCATGTGTCGAGTCAAAAAGAAAGAAAAATAAGTTTTGTTTATTAGTAAATGGGTTGCAGTTGGTAAAAATAATATATCATTACTAAGGAAAAAATACAGCTTTTTTTTTTTTAAATGTGAACATTACAGAGATCAGAGCAGAGCTGGTGTTGTATGTCTCCTATCGGGGAGAGGCTGTTCGTATCTATGCACAAAGGTGTGTGTTTGAAAACAGCATCAGCACTGACGGACGGGGACATTAAAGAGAGCGAGAGATACTGTCGGCCGGTGAGGCAGCGGGTCCTTCAGTGAATCAGACATTGAGCGGAGGTTGAGATTGGAGCTGGGTGGTAATTGTGGTCTCTCTGCCTGCTGATAGCTGCTCTCATTATTTCTATCTCTGAGCCCATTTACACAGCCATGTTTCACATTTAGCTCTGATAGGCTATAATACTCTCTGACACCACTGTGACACACACACACACACGCTCGTAATGCATCGAGTGAAGCAAGCTCAGAGTAGTCTGCTGAGAGAGAGAAAGAGCAGACAACATACACACATACTTTGCTTTACATACACAGATTTTTTTTTCCCCACTCTTTTTTTCTATCACAAAAAAAAGAACATACACTTACTGCAGAGTAATCATGGCTCCTCTGGAATAATACTTTACACTTTATTATTTTTCTTTACACTAATATATTTAGAACTCTTACAGTCAATTACCAGAAAATGTATCTGCAAGTTGTGATAATTGATGTTCACCGTTTTTTAACAGCATTATGTATTTTTTGAAGGGGCATTATTATGAAATGACAAGAAATTAAGGTAGAGCAAAGGATGTTATAGTTCCAGGTATGCTGCTTTAAATTCCTAGTCCAGGGAGACTGAACTTGCTTTGCTTAGGGGCCACTTTTGCAAAGTGACAGGAGGCCAAGGGCCATCCGTAGCAGCCCCATGCATGTTTCTAGGATTTTAGGACATGTCTCTGATTTTAGGACATTTCTCAGGTTTTAGGACATTTCTCAGGTTTAGAAAATTCCTAGGATTTTTGGACATTGTGGACAAAATTTAAGACATTTATAGGATTTTAGACAATGTCTAGGAATTTAGAGTGTTTCTAGGATTTCAGGATGATTCTAGGATGTTTCTATGGTTTTAGGGTGTCTAGAGTTTTAGGACGTTTGTCAGATTTTAGGACATTTCTAAGATTTGAGCATGTTTCTAGGATTTTCGGACATTTCTTAAATTTTGTATGTTTCATGGATTTTAGGACATTTGTAAGATTTTAGGATGTTTCTAGGACTGGGTTTGGTTAGGACCTCTGTTGAGGAGTGTGGGGGATCCTTCACTGGCACTTTTTTGATAAACAAGCTCTATTTTGATGATGTTTTATGCACTCTGGCACCTTATGTATGCTTACAGGGTGAAAACTTTTGCACACCTGTAGGATGACAGGTGCGTACGAGAAGGCCTCACTTGCAATCAAGAGTAAACTTTAGTAACAACGTTCAGATAAAAAAGACTAAAAGTACAAAGCAATTCCCAGTATGAATCACTTGTTTTTATTGTGAATTAGAAAATGACTGGGGGGCCACCCGGCACCCGATCAGGGGCCATATTTGGCCTGCAGCCCATAAGTTGAGTATCACTGCCTTGGCCCCTCACAGTATTCTGACAATAAGATGTTCCAGTTGGCTTTTCAGCAGCAATATAAGCAGTCACATGATCAGACAGGCACCCCATTTAACCTCTGGTATCACTTCCACATATGCTGGTTTTAGCTTTAATTGAGTCTGGTGCCATCACTGATCTCTTATTCAACATCCCACTCGCCCCTCCCTGTGACAAACCAGCAGCAAGGACACAGCATCATGTCTCTGTATGTTACCGTAGGAAGGAATTAGCAATGATTAAGCAGAGACTCAGATGTTGAGGGATTAAAAGGTGCAGTGCATCAGAGCAGAGGAGCAGCAAATTGTTGTCATTAGGACAAGGAGGAGGGAGAGCAGGAGGCGGGTCAGGAAGATCTGGGCTGTGCTATGCCAGGGTTTCCTCTGCCGCGAGACAAATCAGCTGAGTCTGAGCACAAATGAATTTATCACTCACGGCAAGAGACAAATTGAACACTGCGACTCAAACTGATTCCAGGATTCTAATGTGCACAGATTGAAATGAGAAAATGATTATTTGGTCAAAAGACATGGATATGTAGATGACTTCAGTTTGTTTAGTGACACCCCAAATTACTAAAAAAGGAACTCTTGGATGATGACATTTCCTAAAATCATATCTACGCAACAGGTTCGTGTCTCCTCTGTCCCTGCTTGTACACACATTTGGAAAATTTAGCATTAAAAGGACAGTTTGACTTTCTAAAAGTGGGATTTTATAGGGTACTTGCCCATATAATCAGTGTATTACATACAATAGATGTCAGTCAGTATGCCTCCATAAAACCGGGATCGAATCCCGGTTTTGTTGAGGACCCGGTTCAGCTCTTTTCAAAACCCAAAAGTCATGATGTTTGAACTTTTCATTACTTATGTCAAGTCCCGTGGGTCCAGTAACGTGATTGCATCTGGAGTCGTGTCATTTCAATCCAATCACGGTTACGCATACAGCAATTTTCCAATAAGAATGAATGCAGTTGAACTGCCAGCCAACAGGTATTAAACCAAGCAAAAAGAGGAAATCAGTTGTTTGCAAGGATGGCTGAATGTGCAAAGAGGTCTTAAGTTTGGTTACATTTTACCAAAGCAAATGATAATGAGGAAGAGAAATGCAATCTATGTTGCAAAGTAATTTATTGCAAGGGGAGAACACAACCTCCATGGCCAAGCACCTCAACATTGTGCATCGAATTAAACCTAACTGTAGTATTTCGACTGACTGTGGGTTGAAAGCCGACACAATTTTTATCATCATCCACTCACAGCAGCAGTGGTAAGCACACATAAACTTTGTAGCAATCCTCGTCAGTTAAAAATAGTAATCCAGTGTTGAAATCCTAGTTGAAATCAGCAGGATAAGAGCTAGCTAGCTAAATAAATAAGGTTGCAAAATATAAATAGATTATTATAAATTATCAGTTCAATTTTACCACCCTGACTTAAAGATACTCACAGAATCTGACTGTCGAATATGCAGTGGTAGTGTGTTCCATAATTTGGGAGTGTAGGCGCCAAAGGCTGCCTCTTCTACTTTTTTGAGTTCTTGGGACTGTTAGTAGTCCAGAGTCTGATGATCATCGTGCACAATGTGGAGTGTGACATGACACAGTCTGGTATGTGTGAGGGTGACAGATCATTAAGTGCTTTAAAAACCAATAGGAAAAAAAATAATCCTATAAGATTCAGGCAGCCAGTGAAGAGAGTTGAGGATGGGAGTAATATTTTCTCTGACGCTTGTTTTTGTTCCTGCTCTAGCTTCAGCATTTTGTACGAGCTGAAGTTTATTAATTGATGTCTTTGGGAAGTCAGTAAGCAGAATGTTACAGTGGTCTAATCTTGAGAAAATAAAAGCATGGGTGAGTTTAACTACATCCTGAACTGACAGATAACTCTCAGTTTTCATAATACTGTCAAAGTGGTTAAACTACCCTGGTTCACCTCCTCTGTTTGGGGACAGTGTTGATCAGCTGCAGGCTGCAGATTTATTGATTGTTTCAACAAGGCCGATGTGTGTTTTGCTGAGGCTGCAAAAGAAACATGCAAATTTCAATTCTGCTTTAAGTATCTGGCACTGGCTTCTGTAAGACTGAGGGGGAGCAAGAGGAAGAGGAGGGGGAAGAGGTTGATGAAAACAAAGGACAAGAAAGGAGAGGGGAGGACAGTATGAGAGGAGTTTGGAGAGAGGCAGCGAGGGGCCCGGACATGTTCCAGAGCCATGACTGCGTCTTGGCCTAAAAAACAGAGAGGGGGAGTGAAAGCAGCCTTAGAATTGTGGTAATGGGAGCAGGCAGCTTCTGGACTGTAGACGGAGAACTAAAGCCAAGTATTGACCCAGCTGACAGTGAGCTGCCAGATGATGCTAGCTAGCTAGCAGCACTGGATCAGATTTCTACTGGAGCTCCTTCAACAAATCAACTGAGGAAGATTTGTGCTCCAGTCTGGCGTCCTCATAGTCTGGGGGGCTCGATCACTTACAACTCAATTAGCAGTCGAGGTTACAGACTCTGCTAGTGTTCTGTACTAATGGACATGTGTGCTTACCTGATATGCATACTTTGTATCTGGCTAACCTGTCTGATGCCTTCTTTTATGTTGGGCTCCCAGTAAAGATTTATTCAGCTTTCTTTCTGACTTACTTATTCATTCATTCATTCACTCATTTATTTGTTTGATATTTTTGTTTGTTTATTTATTTATTTATTTATTTATTTATTTATTTATTAGTGTGTTTGGTTTATTTATCTATTTATTTGTGTGTTTGAGGTTTGTTTGTTTGTTTATCTTTATATTTATTTATGTGTTCATTTATTCATTCATGTTTTCAATTATTTATTTGTGTGTTTTATATTTTGTTTGTTTACTTATTTATTTATGCATTCATTTATTCATATATTTAAGTATTTTTATTATGTCTGAGCCCCACTTTGTCAAGGTGTTGGCTGTTTCCCATGTGGGCCTAATGGCAGCATGCACATGCACATGGCAAAGCAACTTACATCAGAAGCTTTTAATTTGAAATCATTATTCATCTTTTAAGTTTTGACATTTTCATGACCAAAGCTGTTTGTGAACTCCATCATGGCCGTATTACAGCCAACATGAGGGCGGTGCACCTGGCTCACAGCCTTTCAGAGGTAAAGGGAACACAGAGGGAGAAGGGAAACAGAAGAGATAACACCTTTTCTTCATCTACCGACAGACGCTGAAAAGACGCCTGTTTTATTTACTGTGTTATTCACAAATAAAAGTTACAACCAACAGGAACAGCTAAAAGTGTGAAAACACACTGCTGCGCTTCATTCCTTACTTCATTCCAAAGTCACAGCTGCTAACTCACCCATCAACAATAACAATACAGACACTGGAGGTGTTAGGCCGTTTTACAGCATTGACACATTTCTGCTCATGTTGTTGCTTAAATAAAACAGACATTTTATGACAATTATCCCATGCGTACCTCACCTTGGCAACTACTTGTCTGTGTGATTTGTTGGCAATCAAACTTGGAAGGAGGCGGTACACAAACTTATTGAACTTTATTTTTGTTTGTATCAACAATCTGCCCTTATTTTGTTAGTACTCTCTGATGTCTGTGATTCATGTTTGTTTGTTTGTTTTTTGCTCTTTGACCATACATAAAGAGAAGAGCACACTAACAAGATGATAGTTAAAAAAATAATAATAATTATAATAATTTTCAAGTTCCAGAAACTTTAAAATGATTTTTTATTGTTTGATGATTTTTTATACTGTCTAACATAAGGAACATGAAATATTTATGAGCATCATATCATTTAATTTTTATTTGTTTATGTTTTAGAGTAGTTTCAATGATTGGATTAATACATTTGTAAACTAAAGAAAGTTCACTCTTTTTCTGCTTTGAGTACTATTATCTTTTACACTTAAATACTTTTTACTCATTGTGCTTTTTACTCATTGTTTCTCACTGAGAAATATCCATAGTCATTTTCCAGAGCAACATTTGGATGCCTCGCTTCACTCAACAACAAAAAAAAGGTTCAGTTTACAATCATGCAAAACAGGAAAACAAAAACACTAAGTCCACTCATTAGAGCTCCTACAATCAGAGAGTCAGAGAGCACTTGACATTTTTGTCTAACCCGTTAGGGCCCGCTTTAATATGACACACACATCATTCTGTGTACAAAATGCGCTTTTCAAAATCAAGCTTTAAAAAATATTATACATTAATATTATTTTCCACTTTCATCAGGTTTATTTTTAACCAACATCAGTCTCAATCATAAATATTAAAAATTCATTAATTTTTAGAATTGTAATGCCAGGTTTTTATCATGATACCAATGGTTTTAGTTAATAATTAAAAAAAAAAAAAATGAATTATTGTCAATATACTACATGCAAAGTTGATTTTTTAAAAAAATTGTTATCATTATCATTATTTATTTTTTTTATCACAGCCTGGGATATGTCAGGGATTAGTAGCAGCACTGATTGTGACAGTGCACCTAGTAGAAACAGCATGTATTTTCTCCATATGCCAAATATGACAAAAAAAAAGACGTCTTCGGGTGGAAAATAGTAAAATTACAAATCCCAAGTTAAAGTCCAGAGTAACACCCAGAAATAATACAAGTCATGTTTTTCTGCTTTGAAGGCTGTGAGATCAAAAATGTCATTTTGAATGGGTTCCAATGGAGCATTTTTTTGCACTCGACAGTCTGAATGTAACATTTTTGTTTTCACTGTGTATTTTAGACTTATTGTAGGAGCTGAGCAGGTGATTAAACCAAAATACACAGTCTTGCCAAAATGTATGCCATATGCACGAACACAACCAAAATTAGCAAAAAATTAAGACTGAAATGTGTGTAATATGAGCCAGCTAACTAAAATAATGATGCATTATTCAATTCATCAGAAATGTTGAAATTATATCGGCCTGCAAATCAACATCAATCGACACGTTACTTCAGAAGAAATACACATTGAGTTGAAACCCAAGTTATTGACACATCTTATTGACAAATGTATGTCTTTAAGAACTAGAGTCCCCATAGTTGTTTTCTGTAGCTGACGTTGAACTCTGACCTTCCTGTGTAAGAGCAGGAAGGAAAAAAGAGATGACCCCCTGGCACAGATCAATAGAGTATCATTAGACGCTAACAGGAGCGCCAAGCAAACAGCCTCACATGTAGATTTGAGTCTGTGGCCGAAGGCGACAAACTGTCAGCATCACTGTTTGTCCAGCTGCTGCCGATCACATCTGACACTTTTAATAGGCTTTAAACACAAACTGTCACATCTGGCATCAGCACACTGACATGTCACAACAACAGTGATGAAGCATTACACGCTGACAGACACACACACCTCTGCTCAGGGCAGCTGGCACTCACATCACAGCTGTATTAGTCTGATTAATTAGCTGCTTAAGCTACAGTATGTTGTGATATGATCTCTGTTCATCAAATCTGTGTGTGTTTGGGCTGGAAAACATTAACATTTCGCTGCATTTTCAGCTTTGATATGTGAAAAGTGGTTTAATCAACTCTGGATTAATACATTTTTTTGTGGAGACTCTGCAGGAAGAAACATTTATGATTTTTTTTTTAAGTCAATTTTTAAAAGTATGACCATATCCGAGCAAATACCATTTGTGTCACTTTAATTGACATTTCACATTTAAGTAACTGAGCTGCTGACATTCAGAGAAGCCTATAATGAAAGTCTCCAAAATAAATGACAAGAGAGTTAGAGTGAGTGACAGCATCATGAGCATAAAAGAATGTTCCTATGGCCTTAGAATGGCCCTAGAATAAGACTTTTACTATTTAAGGCTTAGGACTCGGTTGGTGTATTTTACATACTGTGTTAATTTATGTTAGATTTAGTCTCTGTCTTTTTACAGAAATACTTCTTAGTTTTCGTCACATTTTAGTCATTTCAGTCCTTCATAATTTAAGTTCATTTTAGTCAGATTAATCAGAATTAAAAGTTAATAAAATAAATACATACAAATGTACAAATTGTTAATAATTACTATTATTATTTTCATTATTATTATTATTATAAAGTGAAGTACTGCATCAATCAAGAACTTCAATATAAAAGAAAAAAATACAAAAAAAATATGGTAAAAAAAAAGAACGCTGTTAAAGATTGAATAAGAGTCCATGTGTGCATTGATGCGCATAAAGATGGTATCAATGGGGTCACTGTCTCACTTTGAACTAATCAAATTACGCTAATACAGTTATTAAAACTTGAAATCACAGTAACAGTTTGTGTTAGGGGTTTATATTTCATTTAAATATATAGTATATTGTTTCTAACGACAAAACATTTCTACACATACTTCCAAACTTACATTTCTCCAGAAGAGTTTTTGACATGTTTAAAAGGATGATTTCCGAGCACAGACTTCACAGACTTTGGCACCATAAATAACTAATTTGAGACAACTAGAGAACTATTTGTACCCAGGCTCACTATAAACTCTGACTTATTGATTTCACTGCTAGGAAGCCGAAAAATAACTTGATTTCAACCTTATTTTTTTTCTGAATCTGTCAATCTGGAGTTGTGATTAAAACTGGATTTTTTAGCTGTCAGAGGAAACTCTGCTGAGTTCACACTGTTTACTTCCAGTACAGCTACACTCACAGATAACTGAGCCTCCTACCTGCCTGTCAAACAGAAATCAAATCAGAAACCTTCCCTAGACAGTCCCTCGGCTGCTCAGTCTGTTGGGGTTCAGTGGCTAACAAGCAAAGCTAGCTGCTAACAGCCGCCGCTGCAACTAACGGTCTCCACCATCCACAGTCAGACACACACGGCTGCTTATTTACTGCTAACAGCTCACAACTTGCAACAATAGCTGATTCTACTCTGCTGTGAGTTTTTGCAGGTTAGCAAAACATCTTGGCGCCAGGTATTTACTGACATTAACCTCCAGTTGGTGCTCTGATGCCATACCAGTTATACCGCATTAGGAAATAACTCTAAGCACATCCACTCTCGGCTTCCTAGCTTCCTATCTCAAAGTATTTATTGACTATAATATAAAATAATTTATCATTCTGTTCTCCTCTCATGTTGAATATCCAATAGTCCAACATTACCATCTATCAACAACAACCAAACATACATTTATCATAGTTTTTTTTTTATTTACAAAGATCTATTTTTAGCTTGACAGCACCCCATTTTCATGTGAATAAGGTCAGTGACAAACATTTCCGTCTTTGTTTTCATGAAGGAAATGCACTGCAAAGAAAATCAAAGCTCTTTTTTGTGATATTTGAACTTCTTCAGTTATGAAAGTGATTCCATTGATTATTGTCTGTGTGACTGTCTAGAGCTAATGGAGGATGGAGCAAGAATTTCAAATTGCATGAAACATTGTCTTCTGATGGATCTTCCTGCTGATGTATGGGTTGTGTTTTGACTTGGAGCAGTGGAGGCAGAGATGTTTGGGTTCATCTCAGTTGGCCCTCTGACAGATGAAAGTAGCTTGTTCAATTGCGGAGGTTATTCCCAGTATGTGAAAGTGTTATGTAGTAATTATACCAACTCTGGCACTGATTGCATGTGATTATTAATCAGCAACCTTGCAATCCATTATTTCTTGCATTATAATGTGATGAAATGCACCTTTTATCCAGAGTCTGAAAAATGGAAGGGTAGATGTGCAACACTCGGCCAAAAAGCCAGGGAGTTTTTTTTTTTGTTTGATTGTTTGTTTTTCAATCTGACACTACACAAAAAAAGCATCCAAATCAATGTTGTTACGAACCAGTTACATGTCCCAGACTGTGAAAAGTGTGTGTGTGTGTGTGTGTGTGTGTGTGTGTGTGTGTGTGCGTGTGTGTGTTTTCGTAAAATAAATAAAAATAACAGTGACATTGGGACTGAATTTGGTTAAAAGATTTAAGTAAGTGATTATGGAAAATAGTGGTAATAATATGTAATGTTTAAATGGCAGTTTTTGGCGTACACATTTTGTCTTCGAGTGACACCAAAGGAGCTTTTTTTTTTATTTTATGGTTCACAAGAGTAAACAAAATTGACTTCAGTTCCTACCTCTTAATACATTGGTATTTTTAATATGTAACAGGTTTGACTGGATCATTTTTCTTGGCAAAAAGCCGCTGCAGTGATGGTGGCCTATAGACTTTCTCAGTTGTTGAAAAGTTTTCTAGAACATGTAAAGTATAACCATTTAAATATAGGAAGAGAAAACCCATCAAATGCAGCTTTGTTCAAAGCATTTAAAAGTACATTAATAAAATATGTAAACTTAAAAAAAGTTCTTATTGTGGTATTAACATCTCTAAGAAGTATTTGTACAAATTGGAGTTACTGCATTTAAGTTAAAAATCTGTTTTGACTTTGTCCATTCAATGTAATCATTTGCAGCCCAGCCCACAGTGTGATTTAAAAAGATGATGATGTTTCATAAATGCGGCAGTGATGAATTGGACCTGGCTGTGCTGATAAGCAGGGCAGCGCCCGGCTGATGAGCCGCTTGTTTCGTATAATGAGTTTTATTGACACGGGTGGCTCAGTGTGATTAGCAGCGCTAATAGACAAACAACTGTCCGGTCTCATATTCAACAACAACAACACCAACAACAACAATAACAGCAGCTTCAGCTGAAGGGATCAGAGAGGACGGAGAAGACACAGAGTCAGCACTCAGTCAAGCTTTTATGTCCTCCACGAACTTCTCTACAGTTATCTTTTTCTTGTGCTTACATTGAAAAGGAACTGTCTTTTAAATGCCCCAAACTTTGTACATTTTATGTGAACCGTGTCAACATTTTTTAGAGTGATGCAGTATATGAACTGACTCTGTGGGTGGTGGATGAAGAGACACCAGCTCCAGATCAATGTTTATGACCAAGAAACCAAAAACTGGTTGTGATTTAGTGAATCAGTCAGCAGGTTTCCATTACAGATTTGAACAACTTTTTTTTGAAATGTCAATAAAACACAATTGCGAGATGACTGACTTTCCACCGAGTGATGTTATGTGACTTCTCCTCTGGCGAAAACATTCCAAGAAGCATGGCGATGGATGTTCAACACATAACCGTGCGTACCCACCAAACGCGATGAAAATTATTTCATCGTGCCTCAAATGAAATCGCGTCGCGCCGGACGCTCCAGTTTTGACGCTCGTACAAAAACCCCAAAATGGGACTCGACGTGCGACGAAATCGCGCCGCGCGTTGAGCCCGCCCAAACAACAACATTTCTTCCGCCATTTCATTCTCTCGTTGACGATTGCTGCACTGCACCTGCTCTGGAGAAGTTCCCAGCGTCGTCTGCGGGCTAGGCACCAACGTCGGTTCTGGGTGCATGCTACCCTACGGAGGCGGCGTGAGCTCGGCGAGTTCCACCGTCTCCTGCAACAAGGGACAGGAACTGTCGTACAGCTCTGGGTGAGCGGTGACGGCGACGATAAGCTGCTCCTCCATTGTTTCTGGCGGTTTGATTAGATTTTGCGAGGGAACACCAGGACGTCCATACGTCAGCACGTCGATGACGATCTCAACGCTGATAGGCTGTCGCGGCGCGTCTTCACGCGACGACGCCGCAAAAGTTCAATTATTTCAACTCGAGCGTTGGACGCGACGCGAATTTCGCGTCCAACGCGACGCGAATTTCGCGTCCAACGCGCCGCGCAATCGCGTCCATCGCGTCGCCTGGCAAAATGAGGCGTCAAATCGCGTCTTTGCATTGACTTTGTATGTAATCTTGAGGCGCAATCATTTTTAATCGCGTTTGGTGGGTACGCACCGTTAGCAGCTTTATTTCTATTGCAACCACCACACTAGCCGTCATTATTTCCACTCCAAGGCCACATAGGCGTGTTATGTGAGTGATGATGGAAAGGCGAGCCCCTTATGTGTGGGAGCGGCCACGTATGAGAGATTTCTGGGAGGTGATAGTCCACGATTTCACAGAAGATTTGTGGATTCAAAACTTCCACTCAACTTTTGAAGAGTTATGTGTTAATGTGTTATGTGCAATAACAGCTCTTGTAGTTCCTGCTGCATCATGAGGGAGTCAGTTCCTCCTGACAAGCACATAGCCATAGCATCATGTTACCTAGAAAAGCTAAAAAAGTCCTTCCATTGCAGGTTTGTGAACTGACAAATGTCAAAACAAAGGCACAAGCACAAAACTGTTGCCTGGATAATTCAGTGTCAAGAAATGCAAAACTGCGATTAAAATCAGAAACTGTCTGGTTCAGTGCCAGCTTTTGATATTTCCCAGAATGCTCTTTTTACAACCTTGTGTGAGAATATGACTGTGTAGCAAACAGAAGGGTGAGGTGGAGAGAGCCAAAAAGATATTAAAACTTTCCCTAGACTTGATTTAAGTTTTTTTACATAATGCTTATGCATTCTGACCTATTTGTCCTGTCTGTTTACTTTTTTTTATTTGTTTTATTTGTGTTTCTTTGTGAAGTGCTTAGCAACAGTCCCACGCTTAATAGCCAAACTCAATGTGATTTCTGAGTCCCTACGGCTGCTGAGATCTCTGCTGCTGATATGATGACATACAGTATTGCAGTTCGGTGACATGATGCATGTTTCCTCCTCACCTTCCACTCCCTGTATCGCAGACATTGATTGCGGCTGCTGACATTTTGAGACGAGGCAACAGCTTACACAGCAGGCCCCTCCACTGCTATCTCGCTCTGAGCTAATTGGCTGAATAAGTCCTGGTCTCACGGCGACAGCCAATGACGTGTGAAGGGGACACGACTGCTGACTGGAGCGATGTGTCACGTCAGGCTGACAGATGGATGCTCGGTGCACACACACACACACAGACACACACAATGTTTACTGTTTATGAGAGTGTCCCACACATGTTGCGCACAGACTAAAGCAGAAATAGGTACATTTAACAGATGTAAATAAGCAGAGTGTGACGGGCGGTGCAGTGACCTGCTGCAGCCGATGAGTGATGTAACAAAGAGACAATATGAAGCAGATGTTGTGTCTCTGATGAGAGAAACAGAGCCATTTTTCTGCCAGAGGTGTAGCTCTGAACGACTACAGCACCTCATTCCCTCTCCTTCAATTGGTATCACAACCTCCATCTGTGGCCAGTTTGCTCTGGTCATTTCTGATCCTTTCTTCATTTAGAGCTTCAGCCTGTGGATTTCTTCTTTGCTGACAATATCACACTCATGTCAGATGCTTTCCACTGTAGGACGTAGGAAGTAGGACTGGCTAGTACAAGGGATGCACCAATCTGACCTTTTCTGTCCTGTTGCTGATTCTGACCCAAATTCAGAATACTGGCTGACAGACTACTAATCTGATACCAGTAGTCTTTTGTCCACTAATTTTAATTACTGTAAACAACACTGTACTTTATGCCTACAATACTAAAAGATTGTAATCCTTTTCTTTTAAAAACATGGAAGGAAGGCAATAAACAATGAAAGAAGAAAAAAAAACAAAACTTGGCAAGAGATTAGTTAAAAGTAGAAAGAAATTCCCAAACAGCCAGTACTCTGCTTCACCTTAAATAAATACACTATACAACCCACAAAAGAAAAGTCATATTCTCACACCCTTTTTCCTTATTATACAGAGAAATACAGCTTTAGAGTTCAACTTTCTCCCTGTCTAAAAAGGCTCAATTGCCCTGCTAACTCATTATAAAACACGTTATTCAAACTCATCAGAAACAAAAAAAATGGCCCTATTAAAGACATAAAAGTCTTTCCCTTGCATTAAAACAAAAAAA
Source organism: Plectropomus leopardus (assembly GCF_026936395.1). NCBI lineage: Eukaryota > Metazoa > Chordata > Actinopteri > Perciformes > Serranidae > Plectropomus > Plectropomus leopardus. Next base: position 35,034,465 of record NC_142181.1, on the reverse strand, counting down.
TCTGCATTCATATGATAACATCATGGAAACGATCCTCGTGTACAAAGATCAGCAAAAACAACCGACAAGGCTGTAGTATGCATGCCGGGCCAGTAATTGGTGGTGTAACTTTGTAACAACACACTATAGAAGAAGACCGTGTGCATGCACGAAGTGTGGCCGAGACATCACTGCTCACAGGGGATCCACGCTTTGCCAGTTTTCACAGCAACAGATGGGTTTGCATTTTCAAAAGATTACACTCTAGAACCCGGTTTCAAAAGTTTGTGTTTTCATGCCCCTAACACTGTTTTCATTTTAACAAACGCACACACACACACACGGACACACACACACACACACACACACACACACACACACCGACACACAAACACGTTTTAAAACAACTAAACACATCAATACAGAAAACAGTCACACTTTCAAAATCACCCTACCTGTCTTGTATCATATCTGACTGTTTCCCTCTCTGTTCTACCAGCTCTTATCTTCAATATAATGATTTGAACTACATGTTTTCAATTGCACGTTTCAGCTGTTCAATAAATGAACCCCTTTGACTGTAAGACATTGACACTTCGCAGTAGTCCTAACTCACTGTTTCTTGAACATAAAAATTCCTCTCAAATTATGTAAAATTTCTTTCAATTGAAACGTATGGATATTATCAGGTAGCAGATGATTTTTAGCTCTGTACACAATTTGAACAGTTTTGAAGTCAACCAGATCTTTGAATTTAAGTGCTTTTAATTTGATAAAGAGTGGGATCATTGGTTATCTGTCAGTGGTTTTGTTTACAATTCTTATGGCTCTTTTTTGAAGGATGAAGACTGGATTTGTGTTTTTTTATACATATTTCCCCCCACTTCCACACAGTAAGTTATATGTTGTAGTACAAAGGAGCAGTACAGGGTGTATGAAGTCTGTTTCAGATTTTCTTTGACTTATTATAATACTGCAACTGACTCTGATACTTTAGCCTCAATATATTTTATATGTGATTTCCAGCAGTTTATCATCTATTACTACTCCAAGAAATGTAATTTCCGACACTCTTTCAGACTTTTTTATTTTATTTTAAATGTGCTGTTCTCCTTAAAAGGAACACCAAGGTGTGAGACACACCTGCAGTGCAGCAGCTGCAGTGAAGAGGCAGACATGTCAGATTTACAGGTGTATTTTTGAACATTACAAGAACACTTTTTTAAAAAACATTTTTTCAGACAGCACTTCTAGTTGTGTGAAAGCTGTTATGTATAACACTGACAGTGTTCTTTACCTGCAGGGCTGTTTCACCGGAGTACATTCAGTACTGTGATTTAGGGTCCTTCTCTCTCGTTGATGGTACTCATACCTTTACTCCTCACTGTCCTGAATGTCCTTCAGGCAATGCTGCTATGTTGAAACTATATGAATAAAGTTATAAGATTTTTATGAAATATTCTGCCCTCAGTGTTATCATATTGTACTTCTCAAAGCTTTGATAGGTATAACTCATATTCCATTTAGATTTGATGGCAGTTAAGGGCTAGACAGTTTTGGGTTGTTTTTTTTCTGGGGCAAAAAAAAAATGTCAAAATCAGTCATACTTTTGAGTAAAACACTATGAATCAATTACAAGATGAACTGGAAGAGAAAAGTTTCGACTGGATTCATGCTGCTTTAAAGATGGAGAAAAAAATGCTGCAGTGAGTTTAAAGTAAAGAGAAAGTGAGATGATGAAGGCAGAAGGAGAGTTGAATGAGGAGAAAAGGACTTAATATGGAAGACAAGTCGCACAGGAGTCGAAAGTTACTGCTGGGAAAAAGACTGAAAAAGTTAGAAAGTGAGACATAAAGGGAGAAGGTGAAATAGGATGTTATTAAGAAGAAGCTTATAGAACATCTGAATACACTTTCACTTTGCTCATATTCAGCATATTGGTTTCGCCTGAAGTAAAAAGACTACCTCACTGTTAACTTTGGGGCCACTGCAAGATGACAGGAGACCAGGGGCCAGCTGCAGAGCCCCATGCATGTTTCTAGGATTTTTGGACATTTCTCAGACTTTAAGACATTTTCAGAATTTTAGGATATTTCTAGGAATTTAGGACATTTTAAGGCTTTTAAAACATTTTTTCAGGATCTTTGGACATTTAGGATTTGAAGATCTTTCTAGGAATTTAGGACATGTTGGGGATTTTTGGATGTTTCTGGAATTTTAGGAAGTTTCTTACATTTTAGGAAGTTTCTTACATTTTAAGATATTTTTGGGACTTTGGGACATTTCAAGGATTTTAGAACATTTTTAGGATTCAAGGACATTCCTAGGATTTGGGGACTTTTTTGAGGATTTCCAGACATTTTTAGGATTTTAGGACGTTGCTAGGATTTTAGGACATTGCTAGGATTTTAGGACATTAGGGCCTTAGCTTGGACCTCTGTTTGGATGTGCAGAGGATTCTTCACTGGCACTTTAAAAAAACAACTCACTTTGGCACCTTATGTGTACTTTAAGTACAAAAAACAATTTGTGTATCACTGTATTTTTTTATAGTGAATTAAAAAATGGTTAGGGGACCACCTGGCACCTTGCTGGGAGCCAGGGTTGGCCCACAGGGCATAAGTTGAGTGTCACTGCAGTAGATAAATATCACCTGAGCTAGTTGTTAGCTCTGACATTTTAAGACCGACACAACAAGATTTTCAGAGTCTGATATATGATTGGGAAAAGACTGTCATCATCTCATCCCTTTGCACTGTGCAGTGCTGGATTCATCATGCAGGGGGATTGTGGTTCTGCTTTGCAGTCCCTTGTGGGCCATTTGTCGCCACGAAATATAAGGATTTAAAGGAGGTGAATGGAAATGAAAGTGATTTCAGAGTAGAGATATATGGAATTTTATCCAGATTTGGAAGTTTCTTGTTGTAGCAACACAAATGGACAGAGTGTGTGTGTGGGTTTGGTAATTTCTTTGTATACATTATTTTGTAATATTTCTGTTTGGTGATATATTACATGCAAAAAGTAGCAGAATATTTCTTCTATACATGTTATTATATGTGTAAAATTGCACATTGCATTCAGAATGCAGTCAGTAGAAGGTTTTAGTGAGCCTTTTTCCACTGTGAGACTGCAACACTAAATCTATTTATTTTAATTTACTCAGTCTTGCTTTTTCTGGCTTTAGCAGTTTCTGAACTCACCACAGTGGCAATAACAGCTTTTTTTTTTTTTTTTTCTAACATGAGGCTGATAATTGGATCTATAGTTTGGGCTTCTTGGTTTGTTTTGCGGCTTAACTGAAGTAATATGTTTTAATGAGTCTGGCTGTCGAGGTGTGAGCATTTTTAGTGTTTTTTAAATGTCACATTGTTAATGAGGTGTTTGGTAGTTTGACCTTCTTGTTTGGTTTGCATTCAGCTGTGAAGAGGTAATATGTTTTAATGAGCCTGAGTGTAGCTCAGGGAGTTCCCAGCTTAAAAAAGGTTAAGGACCCTTGATCTAATGGAGCTGATAGGTGCTATTAGACTTTTAATGAGTCCCACGCCACGCTGGCGTCTTCATCAGTGGATTGTTGATTCAGCTACGTGTACGTAGACACCACCCTAATGCCAACATTTCCATAAATTAGTGCGATAACATTTCCGTATCAGGCGTCTGTTCTTTCATCTTAATATTGGACGGCAGAGTAACTGTATGAGGACATTCTGAGAAATTATCTCACCGCACATACAATAATTAGCAGCATGATATAGACCACAATCCTATCAGCACATATATTACTGAACATCATGTTTAGGGCTACAACTAATAGCTACTTTTGTTGTTAATAAGTCTGCCAATTAATTGTTTGGTCTCTAAAGTGTAGAGCCTGTCACAATATTAGAGAACTGCTGATATTTAAATTGCCTTTAAAAATTGTTACCAATCAACAATTCAAAATTCAAAGATATTCAGTGTACAATCAAAACTTCCAATAAAAACAGCAAATATTTACAACTTATATAAGACAAGTAAATGTCTGGTATTTTAAAATTGAACAGTTGTGGACTCATTTTGCGCCAAATGATTAAGCAAGCAATTGACTCATTTTATTTCTACTCACATTCCAAAACTAGAGAAAAGCATGCAACATGCACGGAAAGGCAATAAAAGTAAAGTATCAAGCTAAGAGTCAAGCTTTTGCTTTGTTTAATGCAGGAACTTGGCATGTTTTTCTGACACATTAAAAATGTTAATTTTTTACTGCAATGGTAAATCTACCTTGGTAACTTCTTTGGTAATGTTCATCCCTTCCAACACATTTTCATCCATACGCATCACATATTTTTGCTTGGTCAGTGTCGTTCATGCCTACATATATCTTTTCAAAATATGCTTTTTTCAAAGGAAATGTATAGTTTCTGCTTGTTTGATAGTCTTTTTTTTTTTTTTAAATAAACTTACAACATCCGTAAAACACATCATATTTACATTTACTTCTTTGTGCAACACAAGCATGTGGTTAGGTTTAGCAAAAACATGATGGTTTGGCTCAGGATACAGGAAGCAAACAGCTGGCTCCTCAGTGAAAGTCCGGGGCTTGCTTGAGCTATCTATGCCCCCTCTCTCCTGTCCTATAGGGACTTTGCAGTTCCTTATATTTCCTTTCTGGCTGGTTCTGTCCATCAACATTATAAAATGACACCACCCACCAGCATATCATACTGCAGGTGACATCCAGCTCACTGGGAGCATATCATACTGCTGCAAGCAGTTCCATCTAGGTGCAATATAGACTGACGCCTTCAGAAACATACAAACTTTTAGAAAATAAAGTCACAATTTTGTTTTAAGGTTTATTTCTGTAGGTTTAGGCAATTAAACCTTCAATTAAAGGTTTCAAACCAAATATCATGGTTTGGCTTAATATTCACACAGGAAGCAAACAGCTGGCTCGTCGGTGAAAGTCCGGAGTTTGTTGGAACCATGCGCCTTCATTCCCACCCACCCTTGAGTGATTTCCCAGCTGTTTATATTACAGTAGTTGGGTTATATACGGACGACGCCTGCCACAAATCATACTACCGCAAAAGGAGTCTTGGTGCATCTGTGTCTGACACTGACATCTTCTGACAACCGGTGGTATTTGATAAGTTTAGTTGTTGCCCAGTGCCTCTAAAATTGATGCGCCCAGTGCATATCATACTGCAGCTAAAAGTGCCTGGTTACATCAGTATCTGACACTGACATCACTGACAAAGCAATTGTATTTGACGAGATGGGAGTGAGAACTAGCTGTAGAAACTATGTTCTAGTTGTAATCCACAAAACTAATATAGAGCACATCTTAGTGTCTGTGAAGTCCAAATGATGATTTCCTGCATGGTCTTTGTTATTTTTTAAGCATACACATTGAGGTCAATGTTTGAATCTTTTTAAGCTGTTCGTCCTCTGCCTTCTGTGGTCCAGTTTCTGTTGGTGGTGGAGAGAAAAGATTTTGGACACACCTCCATGTCTCCTGAATGATCCAGTGTGTGTGTGTGTGTGTGCGTGTGTGTGTGTGTGTGTGTGTGTGTGTGTGTGTGTGCGTGTGTGCGCATGTGTGTGTGTGTGTGTGTGTGTTGGTGTGAGAGACATGCACGAGTGTGAAAGCGTACACTCCCCTTTATGTGTGAAGCATTTTTCACATGCACATAAGCATCAAGCATCTCTGCTGTCAGCGTACTGCTGTGTGAGAGAGCCTGTGCTCACGATCAGGCGTGACTGTGTGGGGATTGGGACTCTGTGTGTGTGTGTGTGTGTGTGTGTGTGTGTTACTCTGCTAAAAATAAGCCCTTTGTCTCTGGGAAGAGCAGCAGAGAGGTAAACCTTTATCAGCGTGATCTAACTTTAATAATTCTACAGGAAATTCACTGTTTACAAGCGATGACAGTGAGAGACACAGGAAGCTTTCTTACATGCATCACAGTTTAGCTGTGATGACTCTGGAGGGAACATTACTGTGACCTCACCCATAGCCTGAGACATTTCATTCGCAGGGAATTGGATTCATTATTTCAAAATGAACACATCATCAGAAAAAGAATTAAAAAATGGTGGGATTTCACGACAGGACAAAAGAAATGACTAGCATCAGACAATGGTGCTTTTAAAGGACAGAAAGTCAGCGACCCATTATCTTTTTTTTCAATTTCCTATTTTATTTTTCTCTCTGTTGGTTAGAAACCTAAGAAATTAAGGTCTAGGCATTTTTTTTCTCTTATAACTTGTTCACTCAGCTTTAATACTACCAGGGGACATCCGGTGATTTGTAATAATTGCGGAAACTGCCAGTGATTTCATCAAATCTGCAGCGTCTGTAATTTGTAGTAAGAAGTAGTAGTAGAAGTAAAAGTGCAGATTGCCTTTGGATTCTGCCGAAGACGGAGCCCCCCGATAATACTATTCCTGTATGAATCAAACCGCAATTTCACTGGCAATTTGTTGTTACTGTGCAATTCCTCTCTCCGTTCTTTTGTTGTTGTGCTCCTCCTGTCATCCAGAAGGCAGATAGAAGAGTGTCAAATTATTTTTCAGCTCAAACTTTAGACGTAGTCAAAGTTTGCTGTGAGTGTGTTTGATGAAACATGAAGGCTCAGGACTAAAGCATGATTTGCACAAGATTCCCACATGAAATTATTTCTCTTCTGTTTTAATCCGTTAATTTTATACCTCCTGTTAGTGTCAGATTGCACTCAATCTTTTTAGTGGCACAAACAAGAACACACAGCAATCAAACTGCTCAAATCAGTAGATGGAAGTGCTTCTCTGATGTCCTCTGAGGATGAATGTCCAATGAATTGTTTCCCCTGCGATTGTTGGTACATCCACCTTTACGGTGCAAGCAGGGACTGTGTAGAATGACTTTATATGGTGCAGATGGTGGATCATTTTGGACTTGGCCCATGTTTAGCCTGCTTAGACTGTATAACAGACTACGGCAGCGCATGTAGATGCAGCAGCCTGTAGCTCCTAAAATCCTTGCTACTTTTTTGCTATATTTTTCTATATTTTCTACACCATGTCCCTTTCTGCTGAAGCGAGCCTTTTCTATGATCTCATGATAGTGAGTGCGATGCGATTGAGGCTCATTCAGCAACGGGTAATCAGAGACTGCTCTGCGCACGTCTTCACAGAGACATGGTTAACCCCTGTGGTTAACATCCCGGATCAAGCTATTGCACTGCATAGATGGACCTTGTTGGGAGCCATAAGGACACAAGATTGATGCAAATTCAAAAAATGCACTGCAGAAATTGTATGCCTCCACCAGCAGCAACATGCCCAAGGAACTGGATGGAATCTTCATAGTAGCTGCTGATTTTAATCAACTCATCCTACAACTCCAAAGATGTAGCAGGATCGAGGACAAATGTAATTTTGTTTGTTAAGCTTTGTTTAAAAAATGACTAATAAATCTACCTTCTACCTTCCAAAGAAGACCTGGGCATTACAAGGCCCATGGGCCAGATCTGGTGCACCACACACCACACAATTGTGCATGTGAAACCTATAAACTAAATAAATAAATTATATAAAAATGAAACAACGTAAATTGGGTTTTATTTTGCAAGACAACAAGGGAGCAGATACATTGCTCCTGCATGCTGACTAGATGTGATACACGCTGCTTGAACCTGTAACCTTTTGCTGACAGTCATTCTTTCTTAGTTATGGGGAGCACGCCAGCTGCACACTCGCAATTCTAACCTCCCTGTTTTACATCAGATGCTGATGTTTTGACATTGTCTTCTCCACATTTTTCTTCTGATCTCCGAGCGGAGTAGTTCCTCCCCATTCCCCAGCTGTCATGAACATATAAAGTGAGCAATCCGCCGATCGAACCGAAGAGGTGAAATGGCTCTCGCTCTTTGGCATTCCAGGACGTTTTGAAGAGCCACCTGTCTGCCTTCCTGTCAGTCTCCCCACTCACCTTCATATCTTCGGAGGCATGTTGGTAGGGCGGGATCGATGTCCCTGTACAACAGGACAGAGATGAGTGGAAAATATTCCCAGCCTCTATTGATCAGCCGCGCTCGACAAACAGTCGCATCGGCAGCCCTGGCCCATGGCATGCTGGCTTATTTCATTATATTGGGGCTGAGACAAGACAGGCGGAGAGGATGGAAGGAGGGAGCGAGGGGTAATGTGGCATGGAAAATAGTCTGTTATGAAGCAATATTAGCCCCCGAGCCTCGAGCTGCACACACATAATCATACATTTACGCACACACACACACGCACACACGCACACTCTATTTGTCTCTCACACACACTCTGAGACACAGCACGGAAGCACAGGCACAGCATGCACAATGTGGCGAGTGTGAAGCATCAATAGTGTGATGAATTACCTTAATGTCAGGATTGACTTGCATTCAGGCTCTCCCTCTTCATCCTAATAACCACCTGAAATTGTCCACCTTAAATATACAGACTGGGTGACACTGCATGTGCGTCAAGAGGGAGAGAGAAGGAGAAAACGTGGGACAGAGAGAACACAGTGGAAAGGACAGGTGAAACAACATTTATCTTAATGTCTTTATGACAGACGGTAATAGAATAGTTTGGTTGTTATGGCCATCATCACAATAACCGACAATGAAGAGTGAAACCTCACTCACATCCTGACTCTAAAATACTCCCTGTGCTCTGCATTTGAATCAAGTTCTTTCTTTTGGTAACAAAGCCATGAAATCACAATGTACAGTTTGTCCCAACATCCCAATCTGTCTGCCTCTGTCTTGTCTATCAAGTCCTGTCCTGCTTGTCTTGTCCATCTGGTATCGTGCAGTCTGTAGGCAGGTTTGCATTACAGATTTGCACAAAATTTAAGCGATATCTTTGAAATTTTGATAAAACACAATTATGAGATGACTGCTGAACCTTTTTCTACTCTTTTTTTTTCAAAATTGACATGTTTTCATTAGACGTATTTTGTATTTGCAATTTCAGTTTGAACAATTTGCACAATTTGAGGGTTAACCGAAACCCGCCTAGTCTCAGGCATGTATTGTGCCTTTGCACTGTGGAATTCTGTAAACATGGACAAATAAATTGAAACAAAAAAAACAATAAAATAAAAGAACAGTTTCAAGTTAAAATGCTGCAGGTAACTAAATATAGTGAGTGCGAGGGCACCCATCCGGCAGTCGGGAGGGGCGATGGACTGGTCCAACAAACCCTGGACTTTCATGCGGGAGTCATGTATTAGCTACCCGTTTGGATGTGATGTGTTCTTTTCTTTTCTAAATCTAACCATGTGCCTCCTTTCCTTTCCTGAACATCCATGTTCTTCTTGTCTAAACATAACCACATGCAATGTAGTTCCACCATGTGCTTGTGTCGACATCATGGTGGCAGCATCCCGGAATAAAAATAGCTAACGGGATACCTGGAGCGTAAGATGTAAATGTGGAAGTCCGCTACAAAGCGGCAAAATGTGGCGACTTGGCAAATGTGGTAAATATTTTTAATAATTAGAATTACTTTGAATTGCTAAATTAGTTTTACTTTTGCAGATTTTTTTTTGTTGTTTTTTTTTTCTAAAATGGCAAAATGGAGAAAGTGGTGAGGAGAAGAAAGCTCTTGACATGAAAAGCAGATTGAAAAGATAAAAATAAAAGAACAGCAATGTTTGATGGAGAGAAGAGGAATGTGAACAATGAGAGGCAGAACTGTGGCAGTAAACAGAGTCTGAGATGTGTCATGGAGAAAGCCAGATGGAAAGCAACAGCAGAGTGCTGAGAGAAAGATATGAAGTGTTAGAACGAGCGAGGGGTAGGAGACGGTAGAAAGCAGATGAAATACAAGAGCTGGAGAGCAGAAAGAGGCCAGCTCACTGTAAACACTCCATCCTGTCTGTGTCCATCTCTTAATGGCTTAGAAGGGTTTTCCACTTCGTGTCACGCTCTGCTGTGTTGGTGTTGTCATTATGGCAAAATGGAAAATGGAGGAGTGAAGAGGAGGAGAGCAGAGCTGCAGACAGTCTACTCCTCGAGCACTGTTGGGTTTTCACCACTCCGAGTTTCATAAGCAAGGTGGAGGCGTTGTGGACGTTTGGAGGCGTATTGAGCAGCCTGGCAGGAAATCAGACGCCGAGCTTCAGTGCACACGGTGAATAGTACTCACAGAATGCGACAGAACATTCTGGTTCACGACAGGAGCTCTGGTCTCCAGCAGGGATCACTGCATGATATCCAAGAACCCCCTTTATGAAGTGTGAATGCTGTTTGGCTGATGCATGTATGTGGTATCAAACAATTTACACTGTGAGATGACTGCAGTACATTGGTAGAGGGTTAATGGAAACCAGCCTAATGGGTTAAAAACTTTTCTTTCCTATTATTTCATTGTATGAATGTTTCTAAAGACATGTAGTATATGATCTGACTTTGTCATCTGGAGGTAGAGGGGATGTGTGATGGCGTGGCATACACACCAAGCTGCAGACCACTGTTGAAGACCAACAAACAGCAAAACTGGTTCTGCTTTAGGGAGTCTTTGCTGTGTTTCCAACAGCTTTTTGGGTGTTTTGTAGCAACCCATTGCTGTTTTCCAGTAGGGGGATAGTGGCACAAAAAGTGGTTGTTTTATACAAAGACAGTGCTTCTTTTTCCAGTTGGGACTGAGTCCCCCAAATTGTGTGTTTTAAGCCAAAACATGATCTGAATTTTATAGCTATATAGAAATTTGCAAATGTTTTGTGTCTGTGCTTTGCAGAAATAAACAATGCCAACATATTTTTAGGTGACTGGGTTGTTCAGGAATGGCAAGAGGAACATGACAAAGAGCTTTAGGCATCAAATTTGCCTCAAAATTTAGTAGAATCAGGGTGAGGGTTTCCTGAGCAGCTTCACCTACTTCCAAGATGCATGGAGCAAGGAAATAAATCAGAGGCGTAGAAACTGAGGCAACACTTGTGGCATATAGAACAAATTTTTTAATGTGTTTTGGATTGCGGCCTTTATCAGGGTCAAAATTTCCCATATCCCAATCTTATTTAGCATTTGTGGGATGCGCTGCTACCCCATTGCAATATGTGACTTTTTTCCAATATGCCTGAAATACCACCTTATGCAAGAGTAAAAATGTTTTTGTGATAAATGGTCAGTTTTTTTTTGTCCAAAACTGACATGTTTCCATTTGACGTATTTTATATTTGCAATTTCAATTTGCGCAATTTCATGGAAAGCCGCCTTCTTTTCAGCCCAGTCTCACCCAGTTCTCCTGTCTGAATGAATGAGTAGGATTTCAAAAAACTAAAAAATACAGAATTCTCCGTGGCATAGACAAATAAAACAGTTCATTACCAATTTGTGGAGTGCAGTGAAGGTCGCAGACTCGTGTTAACAGAGTGAGTAGAAGGCTTTCCTTCCTTTAAGGAGGGCAGCAGACTTGGCAGCAGACTTTTGATCCACTTAATCCATCTGGTTGAGGATTTGAACATCTCTCAGCCTCGCTCCTCTTCCCTCCAGGTTAGTGCTGCCATAAGAAGTAAATTTATGAATTAAGCCTGAGCTGAGGTGACTTGTAGGCCAGCAGCTTATCTCTTGTTTGTGTGGCTTGAAGGAGCTTAGGTGTACCTGCACAGCCCCTGGACATGACACCTATTCATCACTGGAGCTCAGCCCCAATTTATCTCTTTATTCCTCCAGGCAGAGCACAGACAGATCAACTCAATTTCAGAGACATTTACATCTGATGCTGCTATCCCAAAGCACCTGATAGTGAGGGGAAACAAGCTGCAAATGTAGGATTAACCCTTTAAAAGAAATCAAGTCAATTTGCTCAGGTTTCTAAAACATGGAGGAGACTCAAACAAGCGTCTTAACAAAAAATGCCCTCAAAATGAGCAGAAAGAAATTAGTATTAAGTTACAAGAAAATCAACAGAAAATAGGCAAAATAAAAGCAATGGAATAAAATAAAGTAAAACCCAAAAAAGAAAATAATTTTAAAAATGAATTATGTTAAATATACTGCATGCAGAGTACTTTTTTTTTTTTTTTAGATGATCACAGGGGATATATCAGTTATTTGCAGCTACATTGATAGTGACAGTGCACCTTGTGTAAATAGCATGTATTTTCTCCATTTGCCAAATATGGTATTACACTTTTTTTAAAAAAAATGATGTCATCAGGTCAAAGATGATAAAATATACAAATTCCAAGGCGAAATTTAACAATTTTGTTTACACTGTATTTCAGACTTATTGTAGGAGCTGAGCTGGAAATTCCAACATTAAACAAAAACACACACTCTTGCCAAAATTCACGCAATATGCATGAACAGCCAAAATGCTAAAAAAAAAATAGGAATGAAAAGCATGTAAAATGGGCCAAACAGTCCCTATGGGTTAAATGTCACACTCAGAAGCCAACACTGTTGTTTTACACGACATGCCTCTTTTGCTTCCGCAATGCAAGCATACTAAAAAAGCTAAAGTCTAAAGCTGCACACTGGAGCTATAGGAGGCCGCAGTCATTTTGTTCTGTGTAAAAATGCAAAGGTGACGTTAAGACGGGACTTGGTGTGAAAGGTGTGATTGATTTTAATATATGATGTGATGGACCATGTGTGTCTAAAGCAGTTCATTTGCAGTTAGCTCCACATTAAAAAAGGATTCATGTGATAACATTTCCATGTTTGTTCACACACTAATTACTCCAAAACAAATCACACACAGTAATATTGAGAGTGTGTTTCAGTTTTATGAGCTGGCCAAGTGGGCAATACAGTTTTGCCCTTGAGTAAATCTATAAGCTACAGGCCCATGCTCTGTAATTATGCTAATATGTCATACATTATTAACATGCAATACAATTTATTGCTTGAGCATCCTCTTATCAGGCTCAGAGATATCACTGGCTGATCATGTGTGTGCGAGCAGAGGCAAACAACAAGGGGATTTAATCTGGTGGAGAAGTGAAGCTGTGATCTGCTGGAGTCGATCTCTGCCATCCACTTGCTGATGAGCCAGGGTTGAGGGTCTTTAGATAATTTTCTAATTTCATATTTCAATCTCTCACCAATGCAGTGCGTGGACAATTATCTGCTCTCCTCATTATCTTCTCACCTCCAGCAGACTGCCTTCAGGTCTTTCTGTCCTCCAGCATCTCTCTGCTCGGGGCTTCTTAAAAAGAAATGCTTGAAAGCAATAAGCAGTAAGCTTATTTAAGCTTACTGCAATAAGCAATATTAATAGCAATTCAAGCTATACTGCCAAAAATAAATCAATATTTGTATTTAAAGCATTTTATTGATTGGAGTCATTTTGCACAAATTGTTATGTACACAAAAAAGAAATGATTGATAAATATATAAATGCAGCATGAAAATAATTAGTGCATTTACATAACAAGCACAGACACCGCTCTTCACCAGGATTTTCAAAATTAAAAAAAATAAATAAATAAAAAATAAGACAAAGAAACCCATGTTTAAGTGCACAAAGCTGACCAACAATTTATCTTATTACATGACACCTGTAGCAAAAATGGAGTTGGGTAACATAGCTTTTTTCAGGGATGCAGATCAGAATGAATTATTCAAAGGAAACAGGAAAACCAAATCACCAGAATAAATGTTGCATGGTTCTGCAAATCATGGATAGGTTACTTTTGTACATGATTATGTAGTGGATGGTTACTTTTGTTACATTTCAACAACACTTTGGTAAAAAGAAACAAAACAAAACAAAACAAAAAAACAAGCAACCCTTTGAAACCTGGATCAACATCAGTTTTCTGAGCAAATTGGTTTGAGTTCTTTCAACCAAAAAATTAAAAAAAAAAAAAAAAAAAAGGAATCAGCAACTTGGCAAGAAATATTCTACACATTGCAAGATAATTTTGAAAGGTGACAAAAAAAATTAGCTTTAAAGAGGAGGAGAGAGGATTATTAAAAAATATCAAAAAGAAAGAAAAATAGGGGAAAATATCCATAAAATTATAAATTAATTCATTCATTTTCTATAACCGCTTGTCCTCGTAAGGGTCACAGGGGGCTGGAGCCTATCCCAGCTGTCATCTGGTGGAAGGCGGGGTACACCCTGGATAGGTCGCCAGACTATCGCAGGGCCGACATATATAGACAGACAGCCACACACGCTCACAGTCACACCTAAGGGCAATTTAGTGTCACCAATCAACCTGAGCTGCATGTCTTTGGACTGTGGGAGGAAGCCGGAGACCCCGGAGAGAACCCACGCAGACACGGAGAGAATATGCAAACTCTGCACAGAAGGGCCCCCGTCAATAAAATTGATTTGTAATTATTTTTATTTATTAAAATGAGTGACAGAAAAATATATACTACATATTTATTTTTATTGTTTTCTTGCGATGCAATAACACCTCTCGTAGTGACTCTTTGACTCTTTGTTGTACATCATGTGACCTATAAGAACAGTTTTTCCATTGCAGTTTTGCAAAATGTCTTTTTTCGAATCGCCTGAAATACCAACTCATGCGAGCGTGTGTTCGAAGTTGTTTAGATATTGACGTGTTTCCATTAGGTGTATTTTATATTCACAATTTCAGTTTGCGCAAATTTGAGGGTTAATGGAATGACAGCTACACTAAATTCATCACAGAGCATAACATGAACATACAAGCAGATGTTCAAGCACCTAGAAAACAAATGAGGAGAGATGAAGAGTGAAAAAAGGGATGACATACAGAATTTGCAAAACAGGTGATATCTGACAGGGTCTGCGCCTCCCTGGGAGATTAGCAGATAGCTGGAAGGCAATGCAGAAGCAGCAGTGTGCTGCAGGCGTGGCCTCTATCCACCTTCCAAGCTCCCTGAAGGCCAACATACAGTGCAGTTTGCCAACTTCTGGCATCACACAGACGACTGAGTCCCGCCAAACACACTGAACATTCTCCCACCACACAGCAGAGATCACTGATTATGCTTCTACTTTTCTACCTACCACCTCAGCATCCAGCAAGCCTTTGTAGAGGCTGTAATGTTCTATCCATCCTGTTGTTTCGTATGGTAGAAGTGAAAAGTGAAATTTCACACTGGCTTGTGCAAAAAACAAACAGGAATGAATGAGTAACACACAAGACGGAACTCAATGGAGAGCATGCAGCTTTGTGGGAAAAAAATTTAATCAGCAACTTGGTATGAAGTGTTTTGCAAAAACAAAAACTGCAAAAAATCAGTAAAAGGTGATCAAGAAATGACCTGAAAATTGCTTTTAAAAAAGTATAATATATATATATATATATATATATATATATATATATATATTATAGTAAAATTTCAATATCAACATTATTCATTTATTTATTTTATAAGTAATTTTCTTTTAACCTTTTTCAAGTTTAACTTGGTAACATACCAATGTGTGTCTGGAAACCTAATGGGGGCTTCCTCCTGGCAGCTGCACCCTCACACTCCGTTGCCATGACCATGCACAACACTGAGAATATATTTTTAAATTTTTCTGCTCTGACTGTGGCTGAGGCTCAGCAGGACCGTGATACCACACGGAGGAATACCCCACCAGCTGTTCTGTTGTTGAGAAATTCCTCTGTAGTCCTCTCTGATTTTGCCCTCCTGATGTTTTCTCAAGAAGACTCCATGTCAGGTCTCACATCCCTGCGGAGCGAGTTCAAATAATGCCGGATCTCAGTTCTGCTGCCAGTCTGCTCTACACTCAGATTTCATACTGGACATCTTGTGTATTGTTACAGTCTTTGCTGCACTCTCACAAAAAAATAAAATACAAAGTCAAGGGAGCTGAATGGTTTGACTAGGGATGTCCTATGAAAAGCATCTTTGAGGACTTTGAAAATCGCTATATAAGTCAGATTTATAATAATAATAATAATTATTATTTTTATTATTATTATTATTATTATTATTATTATTATTATTATTATTATTATCAGTAGTAGTAGTAGTAGTAGTAGTAGTAGTATTGTTGTTATTAAGAGACATGGATACAGCATTCAAGGCACCAACTATGAAAGTTGCTTAGTGGTGCATGAAGCATAAAAACACGCTTCTGTGGTATGAAATTACCAGCCTGTTATTATTCTGAGCTCAGAAATCATTACCACTTCCTCAGTGCGCAGCGCCAAAAGACACCTTTCAGTGTGCATGCAACACAGCAGTTGTTATAATATGACAGTAAATGGCTGGACAGCACCTGCCAGGTCCACGATGCGCGGTTGGGCAGCGTCACTTGAGAACATGTCTTGACAGAGCCTTTGTTGCCTCATTTAACTTTAAGTGCCAGCAACCATCCGTTTGATGACATTCCAGTGTTATTTGTCATGTGCTTTTGTTGACTTAACATAGGCATGTACTGCGTCATCCCACCATGTGTTTTTGTTGACATCACAGTCTGGGCATCTCGGAGGGTATGAGTATGACGCAGAAAGATACCTAACTTAAATATGTGGACGTGAAGTCTCCTGACAAAGAAGCATAATGTGACAAATCGGGATGAGAATGTGCTGACATTGCATGCTAACTACCGCCAGCCAAACGGCTATCTTCCAGTTTTGACGCTCAAAGTAACTTACCCACTGTTTAACAGACATGTCACAATGTCAGTGTCAATGTGGAAAAGTATTATGGCATCACGTGACGGACCTGGACGATGTAGTTCCACCTTTGGCCACCATGTTTACTTGGCCTCAAAGCCTGGCACTGTTCCTGGGGTCTCTGGTTAAATGGGGTTCTTTGTTCAGCCATGTTTTTTTTTTGGTTAGGATTATAAATCATATTTTACCCAGAATTCAAAGATAATTAGTTCTTGTTATGATCCAGAATTAGATATCTTTGAGGAATGGATTCAGATAGATTTTTGTGAACTCTACCTGTTAATAACATCTGAGCTTCACACAGAGTTTATGTTGTCAGAGTGGCCTGACTGGTGAAGCAGAGGAGGCTAAGCTAAATTAGCTACAGAACATCACTTTTGTTAACATCTTTGTTATTTCTGTTAGTATAATCAGTGCTGTCTTACATCACTTTTTTGATAAGTTCCATGGAAAAAATCTTATTGGCTATGTAATCTTTAAAGCAAGCTTTTTTTTCCTCACATGAAAAGTCTGGGGTTTGCTATTAAAGCATGTAAAGAGGATTCGGTGATGGATCCAGAGAAAAGGCAGCACTGACTGGAGTCATGTTAGATAGATGGGAAGGATGAGAGACAGACTCAAAGAAAGAATTTGAGAGAGAACAATAACATGACACACACACCACAAAAGATACCTGGCTTAACCCTTAGGGCCTGCTTTATTATGACACACACTCGTATCGCTCTGCGCACAAAATGCGCTTTTCAAAATCAGGCTTTAAATATATTACACATTCTACTTTTGTTGAGTTTTTTTGACCTGCATCACTCCCAATCATAATTTTCAAATATTCATTATTTTCAGGATTATAATTTGTCATGGTGCCACTATGTTTTCAAATGGAAAAAATATATATATTATTATTTTTAAAATATTACATGCAAAGTAGATTTTTTTTCTTTTTTTGGGAGGGGCGGGATGTCAGTGGTTTGCAGCAATATTGATTGTGTCAGTGCACCCAGTGGAAATAGCATGTATTTTCTCCATATGCCAAATAGGGTAAAAGAAATGATGTCATCAGGTAAAAAACAGTACAAATTAAACATTCCAAGGCAAAAGCCCAGAATGACACCCAGTAATAATACAATGCATATTTGTATGCTTTGATGGCTGTTTGACTGGGTTTAAAAGGCGCATTTTTTGCACTTAACAGTATGAATGTATCAATGTTGTTTCCACGTCGTATTTTAGTCTTATTGTATTACCTGAGCTGAACAATTCCAAGATTAAACACAATTACACAATCTTGCCAAAATATATACTGTATGCATGAACACAGCTACAAACATAAAAAAAAGAAGAATGAACAGCACTTAAAATGTGCCAAACAGTCCCTAAGGGTTAATCTTAATGTCTGACCTGTTGGGTTGCACTTCTTTTCTCAGTTTACCAGTCAGTTAACAGTAATCCAATAAAAACCAAGAAGTACATAGAACACAATGCAAAGTGAAATGAAAAAGGGAAATCTTTACCTAAATATACAAACATCTATGAATATATACCATGAATTAATTTTTTGAACAATGATAAAAAAAATAGTATTTGCAGCATAATAACGTCCAAATGTAATGTATCTGTGGTTTTCAGAGGCGTGCAATACCATTTATCCTGGTGTTGTGGGTGGCTCTATCGCAACAATTCTGCATCAATGTAGTATTTTATAAGCCCCAACCTCCACCTCAGCATCTACCTGTAGCCTCTGAGTCGAAGAGCCTTTTGGGCAGAGATTGGTATCAGTGCTCTGCAATCTTCTCTGTGCTGAGCTTTGTGTTTGCTGTCAGAGAGATAAGGTCAGAGACCACATATCTGCTACTGTACAGACCCAGTCAAAATGTTTATTTCCAATATACATTATAGGGTGACTTATATTATAGGATGATTATTGTGACTGTCATTACGTGTTGAGGGTGCTGTTTACTACAATGGAAATGGTTGATTAGATGATGTCATTTTTAACATCCACTGAATTGTTATAGGCCCTATGGATTTATGGTGGACACTTAGTAATCTGCTCCTGTGGAGCTTGGATGTGCATACAGGTGCAAGTCATGTTGTGCACAGATTAACTGTTGTTAATCTGGGGGTGTGTTTCTGTGTCATATTGTTTGTGCTGTATTTGTTCTTACTATGTTTTTACAGTTGCTGCAACACAAATTGCCCTCTGGGACAAATAATAAAATTGAATTGAATTGAAATGAACAACTTCAGGCTAAAAAAACACTGGATCACGTACATATGATCAAACTGCGCTGAGCAAGGAAAGGTAGTTTAGGTAGTTTTTTACCTTCTCTTAAGACAGCCCTTACCAACGGGGATTTGAAGACATTATATCAAAAACACCAGGCTCCATTGAGAAAAGTAATCATTTTACTCTGCTGAACAGTGAAGTTCAGCTGCCTCCATCAGCTGTTATGTAAGGTATAGAGGAACAAATATTCAAATATAGTGTACACTCAAACTCCTGATTTTTTAGGGTGGCTCTAATATATTTTTACTGTGGTACACCATCGCAGTACACTGCTTAGAGTCCAAACAGAAAGGTCAGATAGGTCGCACCACCGTGTCTAATTCTAAATCTTTATATGTGAGAGTTAATACTGAAAATGACAACAGAAATTAACAAGTTAGCAGAATTTACATATCTCCGCAATTCAAAACAGTAGCCAGTTTTGTGATTTTTGTTGTTAGCACTTCGTCACAGTGTTTCCATTTATATATTCTGCGATCATATTGCGAATCCATTCCACAAGTTTGACTAAAATAAGAATGATTGTTAAAGTCTCAAGGTGTCCCTCTGGAAACAGCTGCATTACTGAACATGATTATGTTATCGCTTTGGTTTCACCAACTGTTGATACAGCCAGTGAGTGATCTTTTGTAGTTAAATAATGGGAGGTTGGAGCTTGAAGGTCTCATTTATTTTGTCTTACTTTTGCTTCCTGTAGATGACAGAGAACAGAAACATCTCTTGCAAAGTGTCAGGCTCACATTATGAGATATCTTTGGATTTAATAAGGAGATTAGTGGACATTTTGACTGGTGCAGCTTAGAGTTAACAATTAGGCTGTCCCACTGACCTTCCACTGCCCCCTAACCCTGCTAATGGACAAATAATTTGATATCTTGAGACTACATGTATTTATGAGCTCAGCACTGTTACAGTACAGCCCTGTTGTCAACACATACTTTAATATACTAACCATCTGCAAATTGTTAATATGTTTAATAAATGGGTTTGTCATCAGGGGACACTGTTAACACTGGTAGACCCCTGCAGCCAACTGCTGCACTGCTGAACTTGTTCAACATCCACAATGTAATTTAACCACATATGAATAAAACATCATGTGACTTGTTTGGATTTAATAAGGTAAAATAAACAGCAGGATGGTAATACTGTCTTTCGGTCACAAGCATGCATTTACCCACTAAAATTTGCATCAATATAGCTGGCCAATCACGACGTGGCTACCCAAATATCTACAAATCGCACAGTACATCAACAATTTATATGTTGTGGGGTATATATGGTGCACCTGTTCAAGTAGACACATCTTGATTGGCATGGCTACATTTCTGAAAATTTCAGTGGATATATGCATACTCATTATAGAACTGTACATTATTCTAACACATAGTACTGTATATAGCAGACATTTTTGTCACATCTGGTGTCACATACCTCTGACAGAAACTGTCGTGTCAACTAGCCCATTTTTTTCAGATATTAACAAAGGTTCTAGACTAAATGTGTAAGACTGAATTTTCTACACTTTGAGTTTTTCACAGCGAAAAATGGCTCATAATCATACAAAGCAGCTAAGTGAAAAAGTTAATCAGAGAGTAAATAATGATAATATTTTTGTTACCTTGTATCCTCATCCTCCCTGATGTTTCCTGCCATTTTTTAAGTTTTGGAGAGAAGAGTTGCATAACTTGGGGAATACAGGGAGATATGTAGTACTACAGAAGAATGCACATTTACTTTGCATCAATGCCAGAATGTCAGATGCTTTTGTGGAGGTTTGCTTATTTGGTGTCAAAGCTCAATATAGTTGAACTTGGTCTACAAAATCTGTCAGGAAACTAGTAAAGTATGGTTGTTACTTTTTCTGAATGTTATGGCCAACTGATACTGACTTTTTTATTTATATATTCTTTTTTTAATTTTGACTTCAGTCTTGTTGTGAGCGCCTCCATAATTTTGGCAGCTGCTCTAAATTAAACTTTTGACCAACAGTCCACATTTGCTGTATATATATAGCATTTTGATTTGTGTGCAATAATTACTAAAAATTAATACTGAATCAATATGGTCCGACTTTTAGGGCATCAGAAAATACCGCTCGATCAGTGGCCCCTCATTGTCAGATATAGACGCACAATGCACCCTTTACCATCTGTATAAAATGCACTGGGCTTTCATCTGATTGTAATGTGAACCTATCCACATCATTATTATATGGTTAGAGCAACTGATGTAGCAGAAAGAGTGCAAGAGATAAATGACTTCAACATGCACAGGACCTTGACCCAGAAGACCAGTGTTTGTGTCCCGTGTGAAACTAAAAGTCGAGGTTAGGTTGTTTTGTCACATCATTCATTAGTTACTAACTTCAGCCATATTCATTTCCTAACCATAAGCAAGCAGTTTTTTGCCAGGAAAGGCCAGGACACATTTCAAGTCTCTAATGGATGGATGGGTGGGTGCCTGGGTGGATGGATGGGTGGGTGGATGCATGGATGGATGAATGGATCGATGAGTGGATGCATGAATGGATGGGTGGGTGCATGCATGGATGGGTGGGTGGATGGAAAGGTGGATGCATGGATGTATGGATGCATGGATGGATGGATGGATGAATGTATGGGTGGGTAGATGGATAGATAGGTGGATGAATGGATGCATGGATGCATGGATGGATGGATAGATGGATGGATGAATGGATGGGTGGGTAGATGGATAGATAGGTGGATAAATGGATGCATGGATGGATGGATGGACAGGTGAATGCATGGATAGGTGGATGGATAGGTGGATAAATGGATGCATGGATAGGTGGATGGATGGATGGATGTCACAGCAGCAGTATATGAATTAACCACTCTGTATAATTAATGGTGCAGAAGCATTGTAATCATTTATATTTTGAACAGCAGTTATTCTTGTGCACAGATACTGGTTCATTACAGGCACCAGTTGAGTGGTGCATTCAATTTCCACTTTCTCATGTCTTTGTACTTCTGCGATCTAAATTCTAAGAATAATTGTTAATTTTTCACTTTCACTTTTGTTTTGAATCCTTCATGAAAACAATGAGGCGATGGCAGAGACAAGGGAGCAGAAATCAAACTCATGATGCCTCGGGTGATATTTGACTTTGACTTTTTATCCACAATGACATCTCATCTTAAAAGTTAAAGATTACTGCAACACAATTATTCTCTCTTGGCTGGAGGCTTCATTGCCCTCATGAGTAGCAGCACTTTAGTTTGAAACCCCAGACAGCCTGACTAAAAACAAGTTGTGTGCTTTTGATATTCTTATTAGATAGATATGTGTCTTTGTAGGTTTTTAGTGGCATTTATGCTCTATAAAATGACAATAACAGCGCAGAGCGATAGATAAGAGCAAAGCCAGGCTGCCTTTAGTGTGGCACACATGCAGAGTCAAATCTGGTTTAGCTGCTGTTCTGGTGACAGAGTCTGGGGACATTTAATCAATCTAAGAGTTGGACCGAAACTTGTGCCTGCAAATTAAACATTATTGAACGCAGCTCGACAGCAGGTGGCCCAGTCACCAGAGGACATCCTTCAGCCACAGGTCCAGTCTCCTTTCAGCTGAAGTGTCTGTGAGCCATGACCTCTGACCTCTCTGCAGGGAACTGAACTCCTCCATGGATCAGTAGCATCTTAATAAATCACTCCACACCTGCTAGTCCATTTGTCCCCAGAGAATGAGGCACTTCAGCTGAGAATGGTTCCTCCTAACAGTGTAGTCTATTGCCGGGAAAACCTGTGACATTTTGATTAAATAGGCTGGTAGACATTGCTGAATACTGCTCACACTCAGGGTGCAGCAAGAGCTTTTCAACTTTGTCTCCAACTGAATCCAAATGGGCTGGATTTAGTGTTTCCATCGTACTTTATTGAAAACACTTTGCTTTATTGAGATGTTAAATGGAGTGGTTTATAGTGGTGGGGCAGGTGTTTTCCTCTGTGATTTATTGCACCCTGATTGGCGCTGCTAAGGTGGTGGTATTAGCCTCCAAATGCCACTGTGTTTAAGTCCTCATTTTTAACCAAAGCAGGTTTTGGTGCTGAAAGTTTTATTGCATTTCTTTACACGCCAAACATCAGAGCAATCAGAGCAGTCACATAAATTATTATTATTATTATTATTATTATTATTATTATTATTTTTAGTTTTTGGGGCAGTGTATTCAAGACGTATCTTGCATGAAACTTTTGTTGCGGTTAGCCTTTCTTTTACATGACAACAGTATTTTGGGGGCCTAAAAACGCAAACCATTGAAACACGATTCCAGCATGTAATTTTTTGAAAATGCCATCCGTTTTGTTGCCGTGTAAACTGACAATGCGCAGATTCTGTTAAAACGGTGATGTTACAGTGGCACTTCACGTGGTGTTCTTTTATGGTATGTCATTATAAAGTTACACCGCCACCTACTGGCCTGATATGAATACTACAGTGTTTTTTTGTTGTTTTTGCCGACGAAATATAAGGAGAGAGAAGATGCCTATAAGGTGTTTGGAGGGTGGGGTGAATGGGTCTAACATACCCAAGACTTCAATGCTGGAGTGCAATATTCATGTCATGTGAATGTGGTCGGGCGGGGTTTCCCACACCTTACCATGCTCCTCCATCTCCTAATCCTAACCATCTGTGCTGAGTTTGTTAATGTCCCACTGTTGGTTACCTTTTGTTTTTGTTGCCTAAACATAACCACATGCAGCTTAATCCCACCATTTGCTAGTGTTGACATCATGGTAGTGGCATCCTGGAACATCAAGCAGACGCAGGAGGATACCTTAGAGCATAATATGTAGAAATCCACTGCAAAGCGGCAACATGTGACAACTTGGGATGAGAGCGTATTGGTGGTTTGCAGAAATGTACAATATTTATTCTGGTGATTGGTTGTGACTCCTGTACCCAGATTACTTCCTCTGTCTGTAGAGTGCATGCAGTGTGTGTATCGGGATTCTCAGGAAGCAGTTGATGCATATGACAAATGACAATGCAACCTGGTCAGTGTGTGTTACACATAGCGCAGTATAATAAACAGTCACAGTCTCCTGATATATAAAACAACAGAATACACCTCTTCCTCGCCTGGTATTTCTATCTGTCAGGATAGCTTATTGTGTAGTATTGCTGTCTTCCTCACCTCTTTGTGGTGCTAACCTTTTACTGGAATGGATTGCAATATGACTCAGAAGCCTATTTCGATAAAGGGGACTAAAGTTTAATGTTTAATTTTAAATAAAATGATCATTTGTGTGACTGACTCATGGTTCTGTGATCTGTTTGTAAGTAATTGGTTCTCAAGACCCTCAGGAGATCTTGATCTCAATGAGAAAAAAATCTTAACTTCAGTGACAGTAAAAAAATGTGAAGATAAAAGCATAACTGTGCATTGTTCCACAATGATTTAAAGAAAAGCTTCAAGCATTAGCTCAATATGTATTCCTGTTGAAGAGGCAGTTGACATAAAGTTGTGTTGTCAGAATTTCCCATCTTCCACTCAGTGGTGTAAACGCTGCTGCTGCAGTATGGAAACAAAGAAACCTCTGCTAAATATAAACCAGTGTCCAAAGCGGAAAGAGCCTCATCATTTCTCTGCTTCAAAACCACCAAGACTGCAGCTCACTGCATCTAGCAAGTCATTATACCAAAATACACACACGCACGCACGCACGCACGCACGCACGCACGCACACACACACACTCACTCACTCACTCACTCACTCACTCAGAAAGAATAGTCATTTGAGGAACTACTGTAGAGGTCCTGCAGTGGCTGTTCTTTTGATAGAAGACGAATAAAAAAGGGTGTGCAAGTGCGTGTGCGAGTGCGAGTGCATGTCTGAGCAAGCCTGTCTGGAAAGCCGCCAGTCAATTGCATTGCTGTGTCAGCTAACGATTGCAGTCCTAATTAGCTTCTTGAACACAGAGCATGATAAGAAAGACATGCTGACAAACAGGACAGCAAGCAGAGAGCAGAGAGAGACGCAGAAATGAAAACAAAGAAAATCAAAGCAGAGAAAAGGAAAGAAGACAACACCGTGAGAAGATGATACACAGAGACACGACTTGCAACTTTAAGGACGGTGTAGAAAGCGTAAGTATTGTGGAGGAAAAAAAAATTAATGGCTTAGCTGAACAAGTGCAGTAAATGTTGGAGGCAACATCGACCTGTGGCTGCACAAAACAACCACAAACTCCCCCCAATGTTGAACTGCAACATGAAATGCCACTTTGCATCAGAGTTCAGAGCAACACACACACACACACACACACACACACACACAAACACACACAGAGGTTGTACTTGGTACACGTCAAATCCTCACGATACACTATTGTCATATTTCAACTCGCATCAGCCCTCCAGATCAGAAGTATGTTTGTCACATTCGGCACATCCTGACTGCTGCTGCAGGGTGTGGCTCAGGAGGGGCAGCGGCTCGTCCTCCTGTCCACATGTGGGTGAATGAATTTTGGAGAAAGGCACTATATAAACATTTTATTGTTCTGTGTGTTGCACTTAACACTAAATTCTTGAATTCTTGTTAAGACTTTTCCTAAGACATTTATTTGAACAATTAAAAACCAGGTGACGATTGGATTAAAAGAAAAAATGTGACCGACAGATTGTATGATTTGCAGCAGTCAATAATATCATGATACTCGAATGCCAATTTGATATTCATTGCATTTTTTAAGTGTTGCAATTCAATATTCTAATTTTTTCACAATTTTTGTGACTTTTTTTAATGCACTGCACCACAACTCATGCGCTTACAGAGATTGTTTATCGTGACACATTTTTCCAAAAGCAATGCACCTCTCATGTCAAGCACTTTTTTTTGTGATCAAATTTTTATTTAGTTTTGTGCAGAGCTTAACAATAAATCATATACATATACATATTAAACATAAACTGTACCATTAGGGAGTTAGGGAACATAAGGAGAGTGCAGTGTTTCCCATTCATTGATTTATTTGGGGCTGTTGCTGAAATATCAACACTGTCCCATTTATCAGACCACCAGAATTAACTAGTTCGAGGGAGGGATTCAGTAGTGGCCATTGCTACTTCAATTCAGACTGTGCAAACCCCAGAGCTGGCGGTCACAGTGGGCTTGGTCTAATCTGTGTCACGGCAGCAACAGAAAGTTTGCTGATTCAGCAGGGAGTTTTCTCTCAGTTGGCTATATTTGAGTTGATATTTAAACCCCTGAAGGTCCATGTACTCGGACCTTCTGCCATTTTCTGCTTTCCCACTTCAGCTACGATTTTTTTGATATGAATATGATGCCTTGTTACTCGTAGACAATAAAAAGAGGCAACTTCTTTCCAGCCCTGCATTTGAATGAATATGACTCAGGCATTAAACAGATGAAAAAAATCATGAAAAGAAAAATTGCTATACCTATGTTGAATCCATTTTTCCCCACCTCTAGATATTATGCATAATAAACAACTCAGTTGGATTCATACCTACTCCTTTCCTGAGCTGTTAGCAACACAATGGCACCTTGTTTACCAAACAAGTAGGTATAATCGGTTGGAAAACTCAACAATGAGCACAATGATTTTCTTCTTTCCTTTTTTTTTTTTTTTTTTTTACTTTTTTTTTGCTGACTGCTTCCTATTTCTATTAAAGTTTGTGCAGCAGTTAGATGGAGACTTGTTTCACAGAGGGAGAGAGAGAAACTGAACGGGTGTGAGATGGTGGAGAAGAGACAGTGAGATGCTTTCACATACTTTAATGAACCGCAGCACAACAAGGCTAAAATAACCACATACATTTCTAAAACACAACCTCACCTCTGTGTGCACACCGGCTCACACACAGCATTAATACCAGAAGCAGACTGCTGTTTATTATTAAAAAAAAGTCAACAGCAGCTAAACTGTCATCTGAATCAAAATTCTATTTTTTATTGGCATTTTTTTCAGGAGATGCAGGTAAGATTAGATGACGGGTTAAACGGTGAGGGAGAGGACGAATGAGAGGAAGAAAGAGACAAGAAAAAGCGAGAGATATGACAGAGGTGGAGGCTAATGGTTGTTGTTCGGCTGTTTTTCCGCCTGTCACTTGGACAAGATGGAGAAACAAAACAAGCAGAAGAGGCAGGGGTCAGGCGGTGTCGCTCAGCTTCTGATCGGAGCGATGCGCGTACTCCATCCTAAACATGGAGTTTCTCCTGACAGCTGCAGCTGGCAGCAGGTTTGCCCTCTGCACAGGATAAATGGATAGAGGAAGGCTATTTTTTTCCTCTGCAAAACAACTCACTGGTATGACTGCAGCTCTTGTTGTTCCACTTAAGTCTGGAATAAGTTTGAATCGCATGCACTGCAAAGTGGGAAGTCTGAGTAAGATGAAATATTTTAAATCAGGGAAATATATGCTTGTTTTTTGAGGGCCAATTGTATGACTTGTTTTAAGATGTTTTGCACTTTTACAGTATTTATGTGTAGTGTAGCTGTACCAGTTGTACCACATTTTCCAAACATAGCCTTATCCTAAGACAGTGGCACTAGTATTAGATACATTTTTTCCTCATATTGAGAAAATAACTTAGATTAGATTTCTGATATCTGTGGTTCTTTGAGACAAGATATTTTTACCTGTTACAAAAAAATCTCATAAGAGAAACTGATTTTGCTAATTTTAAAAAATATTTACCCCAGTTGTATTGCTTTTTCCCCCTTGTTTTTAGAGTTGACATTTTTTCAGTGTGTCAGAATTCAGCTCAGTCGCCAGAAGAAAATGTCAGCATCTTATGTTTTTGCAAATCACAAAAAAGTTACATTTGTATGTTTCAGACATATTGCATTAATGAATGAGCTGACTTTGTCATCTGGAGGTGGAGGGTAAAGTGAATGTCTGCCAAGCTGCAGATCATTGTTTGAGACCAACAAACAATGAAATCAGGTTGTTTTTGAGTGAGTCATCGCTGTGTTTTCAGTGGCTTTTTATCCTCTAGACGTGGGCGTGTTGTAAAGACCTGTCACTTTGTTTTCACCGGGGATAAGTGCCACAAAAAGCAGGTTTTTTTTCAAAGAGGTGTCATTGCATTTCATCTTCTCATAACCATGGCCATGTTTCAATTCCAAGTCATCACATATTGACGCTCTGAAGCGGACTTCCACATCTACATATAAGGCTCTAGTTTTCATCATGTGTCCACAACCGTGAGGTTAACAAAAGCACACGTTGAGATGACGCTGCACAAGGTTATGTTCAGGCAACAAAAGTACATGGCAACCAACACTGTGATGTCAACTAAAGCACATGCTGACGAATAGGATTAAGCAAAAGAGGCACATGGTAAGGCATAGAAAAAAAAATCACATTCAGTCCAGAGAAAAATACCAGACTCTTGCATGAAAGTCCAGGGTTTTTTCACTCCCGCCCAATAGTAACCTTTATGCTCCTTATATCACGTCGTTACCAGCCAAATTCTTATTCCACACTACTAGCCTTTCTGGGCAAGATAAGTCTTTTCTGTTGTTTTATCAGGTTTTATCTGTCTTAGCACTGAAGAAAGAGAATAGTCATCCAACTTCAAAAAAAACATTTCAATACGTAACACATAAATGATTTAAGTTTTTTCAAATCAAGTTATCAAGTTCAGTTAACACAACTGCTTGGAAGTCAAGTTGAGAAAGCTGCATTGATTTATCTTTTACTAGAAGTAATAATTTTAAGTTGGTTGGCAATTCTCTTTTTTTAGAAATTTTCAACTCTAATGAGGTTTTACCCTGTTCCTTGAAAAGCCGCCTGGCATCAAATATATTGAGTTGTTTTAAGGTAACAACATAATAATAAACGTGATTTGTACAGCACTGTACACAACAGTTAAATAATACTTTACAGAAGACATGAGGACAAACAATGTGGAAAAATAAAAAAGGGACAACTCTGAATAACAGAAGATAGAATTCAGTGGTTTACAACCAATGGCTAGATTACAATTTGCATTAGAAAAGCTGATAGATGTAAAAATGTAAATGTCAGTGTAGAAGCTGAAAGAAGAATCAAAAGAAAAATCAAAAGTAAAATTGCGCATTCACCAGATGTGACAGTTTTGGTTTAAAATTTGTAATTGAATTTTTGTGTTATTGCTTTTTGCATTTTGAAGGTACTTTACATGTGTCTCTGCAACCTGTAAGGTTTTTGGCCATTAGTTTTTTTCTTCTATGAGAAGCCCTTGAGATTTCTACATCCTTTATTCATGCCTGCAACTGCACTCTGATCTCACCTCTTCGTTGAGCATTTAGTATTTAAATATGTTCACGCCAAGTGATAGGAAAATGAATGTTGAGGCTGCCTGAAAATGAGATTTATCTGTAAGAATGAATATGTCTCTATCCACATTATTATGTAAGAGCCTCCGATGGGAAAACACCACTTTGTTTTTTTATTGCACAGAGTAAAGGCAAAGTATTCATGTTGAAAAGGTTTGCACTCAAGCTGCACATTTGGGATATAAGATGCCCTCATGTTCATTTGGAAATATATTAAAATCTGGACAGAGAGCAGATATGATCCTATTGAAGAGTTTCATGAGACTGCTGCAGCACAAAAGCCTTTTATCTCCAAAAAGCCATTCTTTTAGGATTAGCAGAAACATCATATTCTGGATTGGGGGACTTAATGAGCTCTTTGAATGTTCATAAGCACACTGGGACTGATTAGAAGAGATACACACTGATAATGTTACACCAGGAGTAGACACAGAGGCGGCATCAGTTAAAGTTTAGACTTAAATGTAATGATGTGGATGTTTTTATCTGAAAGTTAAAATTATCCGGGGAAATTGACTCAAGAAACGTAGCCTTATGTCAACAGCCTGGGGGGGGGGCTCCAGCCCGTATCATGGTGGGGGGAGTTGCATTAATTCATAACTAAGGGCTGTTTTATACTCTTTAAAACCTCTTCTACTTCACTGGGATGCCTCCTGTATTTCAGATACAAGAGTCTTAAAGCTACAGTATAGAGTGATCATATTGGTATCATATGAAATCAAAAAACCCAAGGAATCCGCTTTTATTATGTTAGCTTGTCGGGGAGGCCTTTTTACAGGGGGCCCTTGACCTTTCACCTCAGGATTTCTGAATGAAAATGGGTTCTAAGCGTACACACAAGTCTCCCATTTACAGATATGCCCACTTTATACTAGTCCCATGCAGTTTGGGGCAATAACCATGACATTTTTTGGATGCAGACCAATGTGGCATTTTCACCTATTTTATTTGAATTGTTTCTGCATATTTCAGTATCTAAATTAAAATGCATTATTTTGCTGTGACTGGAAAGTTGGAACGCTTGAGGAGTCAGTGAGAGCAATTGTATTCATTTGAGATGATGTTAGGGCTGGGCAATATGGCTGTAAAATAATATCACATTTTTTTAGGCTATATTTTGATACACAATATATATATATTGATATTTTGAAAATTAACTGCTTTAAGCTACTACAATACAAAATTATTAAATGAACTACAGTTACAAATAAAGTAGCCACTGCCATAAAATAAAGTTACAAATACTATAATATAATAATAAAGTTTGATAAAATACTGTTATAACATCACATAAAGTATAAAGTACTCTAGTAAATAAATTAAATAAATCAAAGCGGAAACCATAGTGCTTTTTTTGAAGTGTCAATGTTATTTCTATGGACTTGTAGCTTCCAGTCAAGAGCTGGGTGTTAGCGCTGGAAACAAACCGACAGCTCTTCAGTTCATATATTGCAAAGATTTCCAAGTCACTCTGGTATCCCGTGGTTGCTAAATGTGACGCAAACAGAGCTCTGCAAATAGAAAAACACACACCTCACCTGCTCACATGACTGCCACTACCACTCATTAGGTAAGACTGTTACAGCAGCGCCATTAAGCATGATGATTTATTCTCTGTAAGCTAGAAACAAACTAACAGTTCTCCAGTTCATATATTAATAGTTTTTGGAAGTCATAGTGGTGCTCCATGGTCACAAAATTTGACTGGAGCTCTGCAAAAGCCCTGCTTTGTGTGTGTGTCTGTGACAGGCGAAGAGCCATAGCAGAGATAAGCAAGGCAAAAACTAAAGCCAGTGTTAGTGTCTTGAGCTGAAACTCCACATTCAGTATCGCTGTTCAGCTCCTTCGTGCTTATTTGTTTTGGTGTTGTGCATTATATAGACACCCTTTCAGCCACACGGATTGATGCAAAGCATTATCAGATGATGCAGACGAAATAAACGACATGGCACAATATGAAACGATAGATGTTTTTTAGGATCAGATGATTTTCTTTTTAAACGAACCTCATTGTTCAAAATTACTTCTAGTGACTTTTTGGATTATCACAGATTCATGAAACTTAACAGCCACAAGCTAAAGACTTTGAGAATTCAGAGAATGCATGTATTTCATGAGTATTTTGAAAACAGCGGGAGATTCTAAGGCTGTTTTTAGAACAGAAGTGTTCTTCACCCAGTCACCAAAAGATGCATTTCTTACAGAAATTTCTAAATGGCAAATGTTAACAACTTCTTATGCAACATAATGAGCATGGAAATGTCCATCATATACTTCCATCATAATGTTCTAAACTCTTATACACTTTCACTTTTAAAGTTTGAACAGTCACCTAACCAAAACTTAGTGTTTATTACATATTCCTGACTAGAAAAACTTGATACACTGTCCTCCTGCACAGAGCTGCATCAAATGGACTAAGATTCCCAGCTTTCAGATGATTTGTACTACTTTTGTGGCATATACTGTTGACCTGTTTTCTTCCACTAAAGATCCCCTGTCCTCCCTAAAGAAAAATGGATGTATGGTAGGGAGGGATGAAGTGGAGGTTAAAGTTCCTCTCTGGGCATTGATTAAACCCCTAAAAACTCATCTCTTTTTATCAAATTTACATATTTAAACATTTTTTTCACTGGAAAAATCCCCTCATGCTTAAAATAGCTTAAATGTATCTCCACACTTTTGCCTCATCTTGTATGCCTGGATCTATCAGTATGCAAATTATTCTCTGCCTCTCCCTATCTCCACCCACCCCGGAGCTGCTTGCCTGCAGCTGGTACCTTCTCACCCTCACTCTCATCAAACAGACAAAAGTCTGCATGTAAATGCTAACAGATAACATGAGTCTTCAACTTGACTACATTATCAAACTGCTAAAAATGTGTTGCTAATGTTAGCTGTTCCAAAAGGCCAGTTCTGAAGAAGAAGGTAGAAGGTAGATTTTTAAATTTTTGAATCATTAATTTTATTATATTATATTTTAAATTACATTTATCCTTGATCCCACTACATCTTTGGAGTTGAATGATGAGTTGATGAGTTGAGCTGCTATGAAGATTCCATTTACTTGGGCATGTTGCTGCTGATAGCATCATTTGTGCATTTTTTGAATTTGCATCAGGGTCTTGAGTCCTTATGGCTCCCAACAAGTCAGCCCATCCAGTGCAATAGCTTGATCTGGGATGTTAGGCGTTGACCACATCTCTGTGAAGATGTGCTCAGAGCAGTCTAAGATTTCCCATTGCTGAGTGATCCTCAGTCACACCCAATCCACTTTATTCTCCTGCGACCAAACATTAGACAGAAGAAGGCTCGGTAGAGGAACAGCTCCTGGTCCAAGTTGGGCCAGCCTCACCCTGATGCCAGCTCTCCTCCCTCTCTTCTGGCAACTTAAAGTGAAACTTCGCTTACAAAATATCAACACATTCTCATCCTACGTCATCACTTGTTGCCACCTTGCAGTGGACTTCCGCATCTACATATTACACTCTAGCCATCCTTCAGCTTCTGCTGTGAGGTTCCAGGGTGCTGCTACTGTGTTGTCAACAAATGCACATGGTGGGATGACGCTGCATGTGGTTATGTTTAGGCAACAAAGGCACATGCCAACCAATGCCGGGATGTCAACAAATGCACATACAGGCATGAATACTTGATTCTGAGGAGGGAGGCACATGGTAAGGTGTAGAAAAATAACATCACATTCAAACCTGGCGCTGTCTGCTCAGCCAGATTCTCAACTGACACTATCCTGCAGCATATCATAAGGGCTTGAAAGGTGTTTTTTGGTGTCACAATCTTACGCCAAAAGCACTAACAAAGTTGTGGTATTTGATGACTTCAGAGTGAGAACAGGCTGGACAGGATTGGTTTCTCGGATATGTGACATATGAAACCATAACTGTCTGAAGCTGTAGTTTTGAGAATGTAATCAGTACTCTGTAGTTCCAAGCTAGAAATACTTGCTGACTGCGCATTTCTGTCATGATATGTTTGTAGCATGTTTAAAACCAACACATTTTCATCCCAACTCTTCACATGATGGTGCTCTGTCAGGGACCTTTTGTGTCTACTTCTGATGTTTTAGTTCTCCTTCTGCGTCAGTTTTTATGTGCTGGAAAGCCATCACTGTAATGTCAACAAATGCACGTGGTGGGACAACACACCACGGTCCTTATGTTTACGGCAACCATTGCGGATTATCACAATGGTTTGGATTGGGCAGCAAAGTCATGAATGGTTAGGTTTTAGGTAACAGGGACACGTGGTAAGGTCTAGAAAAGTGAACTGTGGACTCCAGCTCAAAAGTCAGTTGTTTGTGGGACCCATTCACCTCCCCACCCACCTGCCCTATAAGCGCACTTACGCTGCTCACATTACGTGGTTGTTGGTAAATGGTAAATGGAAAATGGACTGTACTTGTATAGCGATATTCTCGTCTTATTGAGCACTCAAAGTGCTTTTACACTTCACTGTCACATTCACCCATACACACACACGTTCACAAACTGGTGGCTGAGGCTACCATACACCTGCTACTCAGTATGTGTAGTCATGAATCCTTTCTCTCAGACTGCAGAGGACACAGAGTTTTTTACATGTATGTATTAAACACAGTGAAGTTGCTATCTTTACAGCTTTACCAGCAATGTGTGCTGAGACTGAAAAATGTCCTCATGGCAGCAGAAGAGAACAGCTTTATTAGAAATGAAAGAAATACATTTTTTGGCTCCATTTCTATGGACCCAAAGGTTTGGTCAGGGGCTTAACAGATCCTGTCTAGTTGTAAATGTAGCCAGTAGCTGCTGACTTCTTGTTTTGGTCCAAAATGTTGGATTGACTGGCTGTCTATCTCTGCCAAGAGATTCTCCTCAGACAATGCTGACATTTACTCTGCAGTGAGTTTAGACAGAGCGTCCTTTTCCCTGTCAGCACACAAAGATAAAGTTCAGTAGCAACACACAGGCAGCTCTGTTTTTTTCTTCAAGCTTCAAGGAAATCCATCAAATATTTTGATGGTTTTATGTTGTAAAATACTGTACTTAATAAACTGTGGTGATGTGTTTGATTACTTAACCTTGGATAAATCCCATACAAAGGCAGGATAGCATGAAACCCTCAGTAAAAGTCGTGTGACTTATACATATTTATTCAGGTTTTCTACTTTACTTTAGGAAAATGTTTGCATTGTAAGTTTTTGCACACCATAATTATGTTGCATTTGCATGTTTCATATGCATCATATCAGTGTTTCAAAATTGACATAGTATATGAGCTGACTTCTTGAGCTGACATAAAGTAGTGAGTAGAGTTAAGATATAATTCAAACCAGAGGACAAACAATGCAAAATGTAGGATGTAAAATGTTTATATAAAATAATACAAAGAAACAGACCTAAAACAACATCAAGAAAAGCAATCAAAGTAATAAAACCACAAAAAGGGAAATAAACATAAACTAAAAAGGTAAAAGAAATAAAATATATGCAATTCTTATTGACTGAAGTTTATTGTTTAGTTCATTCAAGGTCAGTTCAGAGACAAGTACAATAGCAACATTTCTTCTAGTGATTGTGTTTTTGAGAAATCAGTGTTGCTGCAGAAAAAGAAATTGTTGTATTATTTTATTTATTTATTGATATATTTTTTAGTGTTTTTTATGATAACCAGCAGTATAGAGGGGCAGGAAACTCTTTTTTTCTTTACTATCTGCCTCCGTTAGGAGGTCAAAGGTGAAAGTTCAACAGCTGCTAGTAGATATTCATTGTCTTATTCAAGGACATTTTAGGACCGCAGATGTGTCCTGTCATTCATCCACTGAACTTAGGTGTTGTGGTTCAAGGGCTGTCCTCACTGTGTCTGTGGTGAACCTGTCTGATAACACGGTGTCCCTGCTGGTGTCAGGTGGGACACAGTTAACAGAGTTCGCCTGTGGTCTAACAGCGTGGTGAAAGGCTTTGAGCGGGCACAGATTGTCCTGAAAATGGTCGATGTAATGAGATGTGTAGTCAGCTACGGTGCATTGTAGCTGCTGTTGTGTTTGCCCTTTTAGCAGAGTAATGGACACAGTGTGCAGGGGTTTCCAAAAGCCTCCAGCAACAACCTGAATGCAGAACAGTCCATTAAAGTCGACATCCGTCGCTCTCTTCCTCCACTGTTTTTCATTGCTTCTTTCTGTCTTTTATTGTTTTCGCTTTCTGTTTGTTTTTTCTTTGTCTGTCTGTGCTAGTTCTGTCTTTATCTTCCTCTCTCCATCTTTTCATCATCTTTCTCCTCATCCCATCTTCCTTCTCTGCACTTCCTCTCCCCCAGCTGTGTCCTTTATGCCTGAGCCCTGAGCTGGCTGTGCTAACATTATTTACAGTGCAGTTGGAAACCACAAACACACACACACACACAGAGAGAACAGGGAGATATTAAATATAGATACATAGGGCATGTTCATGCTTAAGCATAAAATCAGTAAACACACAAACACACAACAATTGTATCAACACTAGTGTGGCAGTTTAGCAGCTGTGTGTCTCTGCCTTTCTGGACTGATAAGAGGAAGAGAAATCATAGTGTGATCATCTGTGTGTGTCTGTGTGTGTTATGGCTTTGATTGTGATGACTGTGTCTTTGAATGGTGCTTTAAGTGTAGAAAATGTATCTAACAACATAGACTTCTTTCAAAAACATGGGAAAAGAGGCAATGGGCAACTTAAAAAAAAATTCAGAAAGACTTAGAAAATTCTTTTTAAAAAACGGCATGGGAAAATGTTGAGGGGAGAAGGAAAATTATAGTAAATATTTAAAATTATGTTGAGTGCCCAGTCACTCAGTTGGTAGGGCAGGTGCCCCATGTACAGAGGCTACATCCTCGCTGCAGGGGCCGCAGGTTTGATTACACCCTCGGCCCTTTTCGCCTCTCTTTAGAGTACCTAGAAAAGCTCTATATAAGACCTATCTATCTATTATTATTACTATTATTATTATTATTATCATTATTATTATTATTGTTATTCAAGCTTAAACTCTGATCTGAAATAAAGAAAAGCAAAAAAAAATCTTTTAAAATTTTAAATTAAAAAATTATATTCCAGAATTATATCATTTTTTAAGCACTTTCCACCAAGTCTAGTTTGCCTTGTTTGTTTGTTTGTTTGTTTGTTTTACAAATATATCAGGTAATTTTTTTGTATTTGTTTTTTCACTAATTTCTTGCTGTTTTGGGGTGACTTTTTTTGTTGCTCATCGTCTTCTTTCCATCTTCTCAAAAGAAATCA
This sequence comes from Plectropomus leopardus, assembly GCF_026936395.1. Classification (NCBI taxonomy): domain Eukaryota; kingdom Metazoa; phylum Chordata; class Actinopteri; order Perciformes; family Serranidae; genus Plectropomus; species Plectropomus leopardus. The sequence continues at coordinate 34,998,026 of NC_142181.1, read as the reverse complement.
AACTAATTCAGGTTTCAAAGGGATAAATGTGCTCACAAAGTTCCTGTGTGTCTTGCTGCATCAGTGTGTTTGTATTTGCGCATCTGCAAGTGTGTGTGTGTGTGTGTGTGTGTGTGTGTGTGTGTGTGTGTTCTAGTATAGGGCAGCAGCAGAGGGATTTAACCAGTAGGAGGAGGGAGGAGATAGATGGCCGCCTGGTGATAGAGGCGGTTGCCAGGTGACAGTTGGGGGTGACTTAGCGACCCACAGCCAAATTACTTTCTAGGAAGAAGAGCAGAGCCGAGCTTAAGATTGCTCCATACCTATCTGTTCAAACTCAGGGGAGGGAGGGGAGAAGTGTGAGAGATATGCGATGAGGAATACAGAGGTGAGAAGGGAGGGATGGAAAGGAGGCAGGAGTGGGAAGAATGGAAATTAAAGAGGAGAAAATGAGGTATAAAAGAAGGGATGGATGGATATGGAAATAAAAGTAGTAACAGGTAGGTAGATGAATGATACCTACCTAACCAGAAAACATCACGATCCTCCTGAGGACAGATGTCTCTGTCTTCACAGTGGAACACAGCCTGAGCTGGCTCAGTCTCCAGCTGTGACTCTGTGCTCAAGTCTAGTTATAATACAGAGGAGGGAGGAAAATGGAGGTTTGCTCAGGGAGGTTTTTCCCCACAGTAATGTAGTAAGCAATCTAGACCTCTGCAGGAGGGTCTAGACTGCAGCCTGTAGGGTTTGGCAAATGTATTCACAAATATGTGTTCTTAAAGGAATACTTCACCCCTTGCTTATCAATTACTCATCCTGTGTTATGTTGTTAGTGGAAAAAATGGTTAACAAAGAATCCCAAAACAGAGGAAGTCTTGATGAATTGAAGTCATAGGGGTCCGTGTTCAATAACAGCAAAACTACATCAAAACATTTGTTTATAAACTCACACAACTCATACAGTATAATCAAACTGTCCAACCCATCCAACTCCACATCCGCCCGCCCTATCAGCGCACTCGTGCTCCTTATATTACATGGTTACCAGCAGCGTTGTTACCTGATGCTGAGGTTTCATGCACACACAACCAGTTCCATTCAGTTGTGTTCTCAAGTGAATGCCATCTGTGCACATTGAATTTGGATGCGCCAGGTGCCGTCCAGCCATCCGGCAGCCTTTATTTACAACGCCACCGTTGTTAATAGCGAGTGTTTTCTCATCGGATGCCATCCAGCCGCGTTCTGGTTGGATGCCGAAGGTGGCTTTTGGCACTATCAGTGTTGCCAGATGTATAATAATTATCATATTTGTACGATAATATTTGTACGATAATTTTGTCCTCTGTACCATTTAGGATCAACAATTCCATTTGCCATAATGAACTATAATCTGACCATTGTGACACTTACAATAAGCACTTTTTAGTTTACACGTCTCATTTTAACTCATCTCCTGGCTCCTACATCTGTGTTTACACATCACCTCTCACATGATCTCCTTACAGCCAATCATTTTTGGTGTATGCCACGTTTGGGTCACGTTTGTTGAATACGCACCACCATCGTCCATTTTCGTTAACACTCGGCCACCAGCGCCAGACTGAGATGACTGAGAATATAGACTGAAAAACAGCTTCTCTCTGAGGCAGTCGGTATGGGTAGATTTGTGAATGTGTCAAAAAGTCCTTTAAGTACTTGTTTACTAAAGTTATGAATCAAACCTATTCGTTCACATGATTGTGACTGGAATACAATGTTTTTTTTTTATCAAAATACAATAATTTTGAGCCTCTGGTAATATAGTTGAATATTATCAGTCTGGGAACCCTGGGCGTTATGCTCACTCAATGAAAGCACTGACAGAGCAGACATATTTGACATGTTTGGGGTAAGCACGGGCTGGAAATTTTCATTGTCCCTGTGGAATGACATCTTAGCGGCCACCTGTATCGCTTAAGGCAAGCGCCATTACTGCATACTGCCCCTCATCAAAACACAAGTCAGTGTTACACACTCTGAGATTGTTTGATCGAAATATGTCTTGTGAATAAAGCAGTAAAACTATCCAGAGTTTTATAGGAACTTATAACCTGTTGATCATCCTGCGACCCTTGAGACAAGAATGGCTGGCTAGACACACACACAGACACACACACAAACACACACAACTCTTAATACTAACAGATGACAAGTATGCATACTCCCTGCATCCACACACAAAACCATCCATCCACAGATACACACAATCTCACTGTACACACACAAACACAATATCTCTCCTACACACACACACACACACACACACACACACACACACGTTTAACCAAGTAAAAACACCTTGACATTGACACTGATAAATGACATAAGCACATACACACTCATGGTTTGTCTTACACACACACACTTCCATGTACACACCGATTTTTCTCCCTTACACTATCTTCACACACACACAGACACTGACTGACACTGACGGATGGCAGGTCGTTGGATTGAACGCGTCGACAGAGGCGCCACTTTACGTGTTGTTTCCACAGCAAGGGGCGTTGCCCGGGGAAACCATTTTGTGGCTGAAACTGAGATTGAGTTTCCCCTTCGCCAGGATGACAGATAACAAGACCCTGGCAATCAAACCCCGACAGGATCAAACGCTTGGCCATCAGTCAGAGCTGACAGCCGACTGCGGGCAGACACACTGAGGACAGATGATCACTGCAAGGACACAAGGACACAGGAGACAGCAGAGGAGATAGGAGATGAGGTGAAGGAAGTGATGTGTCTTACGACAAAAACAACCACAAGATACGTGACTTAAATCGCCTCGGTTATAACGATGGGGAATATCAATCAATGACAGTTTCAAAGTGCATGCTGCAAATTCTTAAATAAAGATGAGGCACTTTATCTGCAAAAGTTAGCCCTTTAACAACTAGATCGAGATCAGTTTTCCTATGCCGCAGTCAGGTACCTATCACAAGTATTTAAACCCCTGAAACCTGAGAATGATTTCTTTCAAAAACACAAGAAAAACATCATGAGCAACTTGGCAAGAAATTTCCCACAAACAGCAAAAAAATAGCAGAAGCTGGCATGGAAATGATCAGAAAACTGATTGTATTAGATATTATCAGATATTATCATAAAAGAGGGGAGAATGTCTCACTATATTTATAATGCTCTTAAATATATGTGTAAATTAGGTTTTAAAAACAGAGGAAAGGCTATTTCAGGTAGTTTTTCTCACTCTTAACTGATTTCTATCAATTTTTTGACAATTTCTTAATCATATATTCAAAATTATGTTATATAAAAAGCATGGGAGGGGGGTTAATTAATTAATTTAATTTTTGCAGGTATTTCTTTTGTAACTTTTAACTTATTTCTTGTTAATTTTTTGGGCTATTTCTTGTCAAGTTTTTGTCTCCCTCTTCCTATGTTATTGAAAAATATAAAGCCAGTGTGCTTAAGGTTTCAAAGGGTTAAAAAGGAATCATTTGGGATTTCTAGACTCAACACTGTTAGTCCAGGAGGATTAAAGGAGGAACTAGATATTATGGTCTGTGAAACTGAACTGATTATTTTAGTTGTTCACAAAAGCGTTCGTGGTTTGAGATGGTGACGTGTTTGTGTTGATTTTGCAGCCAAGCTGCTTCAAGAAAAATGTTTGCAATGTAAGTTTCTGAAAAACATTACATAAACATAAATCGAGCTAAAATTAGATGTGGACATTTTAGACAAAGCATTTCAATCTAAAGTGTCATCAGGAGGTGGAGAGGATGCGGATGTTTCACCTGGGCAAGAGGCCTGACAAGCTGTAGACCACTGTTTGAGACCAACAAACAAAAGGTTGTGATTTAGTGATTCATTGCTGTGTTTTTAGCAGCTTTTTAGGTGACCTCTCACAGTTTTTCCATCTGGAATAGTATCATGAAGGGCAGTTGTTCTTCTACCAAGACACTGCTGAGATTCCTGCTTGAATAGCACCACGCAAAGCCGTTTGTCACAGAGACAGCGACACTTCTTCAGTCACGATTGTGCCACCAAAACTGTTCTTTTCTTAACCATAACCAAGTGGGTTTTGTGCTTAAACCTAACCAAACACTAACCACAGCGTTGTCAAAATGTGAAGTTTAAATGAATCTGCTACATAATTCTGACATTTCTGTAGAATTTCGAATTGCTGTCTTTATCTCTGCTGAAAATGAGACATTTCTTTAAGGTCTGCCTTATTTCTAATTTCCTCATACCTCTCGATTTTCTGCCTGCTTCAAGGTATAATGTTAATGTGCTGCAGGTGTTTTCGATGATGCAAACTAAACTCTTTCCAAGCACTTTTTCATCATTTTGGTGTTGGGGTTTGTCAAACAGATCCCTTATCAGTTAGTTCTTTGTATATTAATAAAACCTAGCAATTCTTGCAGATGTTTCAAATTAAAAGCCCACACAGTAATGGAGAGACTGTCATTGCAGAATTTAATTATTGAAAATGTACCAGTTATACTCACTCCTGCAGCACAGACAGACTGCACAGGACCTGTGACAGAATGCAAACAGGAAAGACACGAGATACTGTCATATACAAATAATGATATGGCTGAATTGAATTGAATTTAGTGGCTCTGAAACTCCATTGAGCTGATCAGACTCGGCTGATGAGAGTTATGTCTGATAAGATAAGATCACCTACATTTTAGTCTGCATAGGCTGGCTGCCTCTGAGTAATGAGATTGGATTTGATATATTACTTTTTATCCTTTTTTCTATTCTAATCTACATCTTTTCAAGGAGATTACAATTATCCTACCTAAACCCAATCCTTTATGTTATCCTTCCTCACATTTTATGCATGCATGATCAGTCAGCAGATTACAGCAGGTTTACATGATGAATATGGCACATCCATGATCAACCAATGTAAGCTTCCTTTCATTTAAACTGAAATGAAAGGAAGCTTACACTCGACCAGCCCGTTCTCACTCCAAACTCATCAAATATGTTCACTCTGTCAGTGCTTTTAGTGTACAAGTGTGACGCCAAAAGCTATGTCTAACAGAAATGCAGCTGGACAGCGTCAAATGAAAACGCACTCATACAGAACCAGTGGCATTGTTATTATATGCCAGCAGACAGCTGGACAGCACCAGAAATGTCCACATGCAACATGCACGGGCAGCGTCACTTGACAACATAGCTGTGTGGGAGTCTGGAGTTCACTTCCCGTGTGGATGTTTTTTTCTACACCTTACCATGTGCCTCTTTTGCCTAAATCTAACCACTCGAGAATTTGTTGCCTAATCCTAACCAACAGCACAGTCCGTGTTGGTTGCTTTGTGCTGTTGAATAAACATAAGGACCGCGCTGTGTCATCCCACCATGTGTGTGGCATCCCCGAGCGTAAACAGCTGACACAAGATACCTAATACTACAAGTAGATGAAGAAGGTCACTAATAGAGCGGCACCATGTGACAAGTTGGGATGAGAGCGTTTTGACTTGACGCAACACGTTTTCTTGAGCACTGAACATGAACAACTTCATGCAAAGACTCACTTATCCCATGACTGCTTTGTGTTTGTCTGTATGTTCTCTCAAGAGCTCTTGTATGTGCACATTTGTCCATATAGGCATGTTCTGTGTGCATGAGTGCGTGTAAGTCAGGCAGTTATGAGCAGATTGAGCTTTCCAGCATGCTCTGTCATGGATCTAATCTCAATGTGTAACTGAGCAGATTCCCCTCTTCTGTGTTGTTAAGCTAGATGGTTTTACTTTTGTTTTTTTACAAGTGAAGCCGAACTTATACTGAAGTGAAGAGTGTGGAGCGCAGTATGTCTGCTGGCTGACAGGCCTTTACTGTTAGAAAGAGATGTCACTTTCTTCAAGAGTCACCTGTATGAAGCATAGACTGAAAAACATTCATTTTAAGCAGTCAACGCAGTGTGTGTTGGAGGCAGCTCAAATATTTCTTTATTGTTTACATTTTTCTTGTCTAGTCATGGTTCTGTCAACACTGTAGACAGTTTTTGGAAATGTATCAGTCATTGCATTCACCTTCACTTTGTATTTCACTTATATAAAAAGGGTCCTCACATAAAACTGTTTTTTTTTGCAGTACAAAGACACAAATACCTTAGACTTTGAACTTAGTAGAATTGATTTGAAATCAGAATGCAGTGAGCCCTACCAGACCAATAAATGCTCTGGCCAGAGGGTGACTCAGTTTAATGGGTTTACATTAGATTTGCAACAAAACTGCTATATTTTCAAAATGTTGGTAAAACACAAGATGACTGCGTTTCCACTGAGTGATGTTCTGCGACTTCTTCTCTTGCAATAACATTCCAAGAAGCATGGTGATGGATGTTCAAAACATAAGCAGGTTTGTTTCTATTGCAGCCATCACACTAGTCACCATTATTTCCACTCCAAGGCCATGTAGGCGTTTTATGCAAGCGATAATGGAAAGGCGAGTCCCTTATACGTGGGAGTGGCAACATATGAGGGATTTCTGGGAGGTGATAGTCCATGATTTCATAGAGGAACTGTGGATTCAAAACTTCCAGATGATCCGCTCAACTTTTAAAGAGTTATGCGATGCAGTAACACCTCCTGTAAGGCCTAATGCATTTCGACTTGAAAAAGATGACCAGCATTGATTAGTTGATTAGTTACCTAGTCTGACACAGAGACTGTCGGAGCCATAGACTGGATATAAAGATGGACGAAACGCCCCCACTTACCCCCGCTATGCTGAAGCAAGGTTAAAATATCCAAGATACGGTCATTGCCATCTTGCGAGGGTAATGTCATTGAGAGCCCACATCTGCGCAGTGGTGATAGCCACAGTGATCCCGCCAAAACATCTGTCCGACAAATCGTGAGCAGCACCATTGAATGTGAGCACACAGATTGGCTGTCACAGCTGTCAATCATGGCGGAAAGCCCCCCTTTTGTATAATTAAGTAAAACCAAACTTATCATAAAAACGATCTGTTGAAGAAACATCAGGGTGATGAGAACTACCTTGAGTGATAGAAAACATCTTTGGGAAAAATTTATTTGGTATGTACTTTTGAGTTTTTAGTCTGGCCCATGTCCCGTTCACTAATATGGAGGGGTGGGTTTAGGACCTATACTGCAGTCAGACACCAAGGGGTGATCGAGATTGAATAGCCTCATTTTGGGGGAGCCTTCGTGTTGTCCATCTTTACATACAGTTTATGGTCATAGCGGACAAACGTTGTGTAGTCTGAACCCATCATAAGAGAGGAACTGATGGGCAGCATTTTAAATGAATGAGGAGACACTAACATTCGGTAGCATAGTGTATATCAATATGAATTGCACTACCATGGATTCATTTTATCCAACAGTAAATGTTAACAACAAACATACATATTACACTCGTACATCTTATTTGTTTGGCAGACGAGAAGCAAAATCCAAACAGTGTACACACACTAACACAAGACTACAAACACACAAACACCAACAAACCAACAATCACATGAGAAAAACAGACTTAAAAAGACTCAGATACCACACACACACACACAAACGCACACACCGGTGCATACACAGGAGATTTGTTCCTCCCACGAATCAAATCTCCACTAAAACCACTGTATACAATGTGAATGAATGCACAGCTCATTACAATAATCCCTCTGTAACATGGATTCAGATAACTCAGCGTCACTGCAGAGTGTCTGATAGTGTGAGCCTCTGTCACTCTCCAAGCATGTGGGTGTCTTCCCTTTGTGTGTGTGTTAAATGTTTGTCACTTGAATGCAGATATTTTCGAGCTGTAGACAGTTTGTGAGAGTGACAGAGAGGAAGTCAAGAAGCAGAGAAGATGGAAAGAGTTCAGATGTCTCTGAGAAACAGCGTGATTGGGAGTCGGCAGTACCACAGTGGTCTTGTTGAGAGTGAAAGGAGAAGATCAATATCACTCATATCTGTGAAGTAAATATGAGGCTGGAGTCTTATGGTCACTGTGAGGTTGCTCGGCAACCGAAGGACACTCCAGGAAGTGACGAAGCATGTGCTCCATAACTGCTGGTGAAATCATGTTATTTTCTGTTTGAGTTAAACAGACATCATCTTTGTTTAGTGACTGCCGGGCTTGCTGCTCAGTCGACAAGCTCCATATTTACCGTGCAGACATGAGAGTGGCATGTCAAGACCTGAGGCGAGTCCCTGCGAGATACGAAGTGCACATGTGCAGATGTGCTTTGATTGCCAGCAATGGCTACACCGCTTGGACAAACCGAATTAGTTATAGACGCAATATGCGACTCTGGTAAATAAATACAAAGTGCATGTGAGACATGCAGACTTCACTACAAAACTGATTGTAACTAGCTTAATTCTGATTCTCATGAAATTTGAGCATTCTGTATATTTGTGGTAATGTTTTTTTTTTTGTTTGTTTTTTTCAGAGTGTATGCTTGAGCAGATACTTAAAGTTTGTATACTTTTATCTTTTCAACAACACGGCTCTTATAAATTTCAGGGCCAAAACATTACATCCTGTACATGCAAAACTGCAAGAGAAACACCTTTTTGGCTTTTATAGGTCGCATGATGCTATGGCTATGAGCTTGTTGGTAGGAATTGGCTCTCTCAGACATGATGCAGAAGGTACTACAAGGGGTATTGTTGCAAAGTTTTCTGCAAATCTGTAACGGAAACCCACCTAATGAGATAATTATGTTCACTTAAAATTTGATTACTAAAGAAAATTGAGAAAAACAACAGTGAATCCCAGAAATCCGTGGGTACAAACAAAGCAAGAACAAATCATGGATACAAACGAAAATGAGAGAACATTTGTTTACACATAGTTTCCTGCATAAAGCCCAATGTCACTGAGAAACCATATATACAGTTAGGACAAAATCAGCAGATGTGTGTCTCATCTTTATCGTCATAAAATCCAAATTCCTATGGCAGAAATGTTTGCAACATTGCAATGACCACAGAGATCCGAGCTATTAAAGGGAGACTTTAACATGGGGCCTGCAGTCAAAGCTACACAAATCTTTAACAAGCAAAACAAAAGACCCTCAGTGCACATGTTTTTGCATGCAAATCTCTTGATGATTTACCTGCACTTTAAAGACCGTCCAACAACTTTATGACCCTAATTAAATGTTTTTGATTGTTTTAACATTTCGAGGCTCCAACAAACCTCACAGGTCTCATCAGCATTTAGCGACTTCCCCCTAATAAACATTTTAATGATCATGCTGTTGATCATAAAGAGAGTAAAACAGGTTGAATGTGTACTCTTGCATGCCTGTGCATTTTGGATAATCAGCGGTTTATTAACAGCTTGTTATGAATTGAAGTAAGAGTATGCGTAGGAAACACAGCAGGAAGGAGGAAATAAATGACTGATGACTGAGTGACCTACATTTTTCAGCTACAGCAAAGGAGAAAGAGAGTAGAAAGCAATAAAAAACAACTGTAAAAGTGTTTTTTTTAAATGATATATGTTTGAGTCTCAGCCTACTTTTTTTTAGTTTCAAAATTCATGAAACTTGTTTTTCCCAATTCAAGCAAACACACAATGAAACACCTTCCACAGCATGATTAAAATGTTCCCTTCTCTCTCTTCCTGCTGCAAAATCCAAACCCAGCAGCACCAGTTTCATTTCCCTTATTGTCGCCCCCCATGCTGGCAGCAGCAAGACACACTGTAACTGCTCAAACCATGTTTAATGCAGGAGTGGCAGATCTTCTGTAATTACACGTGACACTTGATGGCTGCTTGTGCATCAGCGTCAAAAAGGATTCTGCTGAACTCACCCCTGATATTAAAATATCTTCTTTTTTTTCATTTGTTTGTTTGTTTTTTTAAAGAAGAGCAGCCTTTATATTTATATTGGCAGCTTTTGTCCCTTTAGAAGTTCTTCAGTCATTGTGCCAAAATGTTTCCTAGTAGTAATCAAATGTATCACAACAACAACAAAGGCTAAAAACTTTTTAAACATTCCCATAAACAGAGGTGAAGAAGCTTCTTGGATGAGACAAAACATCTTCAAGAAAGTGAAACTAGTCCAGTTGCCAACAAAACAGCACTAAACCACTAAAACTGTTTCTTTATCTAACAGTGGTTGGAAGGGACAGGTACGGTATCTAGCTGAGTCAAATGGTTTGAAATTGGTGAGTAAGGTCACGTTTAGATGAGAACGGCCCCACTAAAAACCAAAAAGTCAAAATCTGTGTTTATATGACACCATAATAAGAATGATCCTTGTGTACACAGATCTGCAAAAACAACCAAAAATGCTGTGGTATGTACGCCAGGCCAGTAGTTGGCGATGTAACTTTGTAATGACATACCATAGAAGAACACCATGCACCTGGACATAAAGGCATTCTTCTACAGCAGCTGTGAGTATAAACAAACAAGAAGACGATGGCCAACGCACTCACACGAACCGACAGCGTTAATAAACTCAGGAGAGTCAGCAGCACAAACACAGCTCAGTGGTACACTGGTACTGATTTTGTTGCCGCAATCCCATCAGAATACATAGCAATGTCTCTGTAAAAAAACAACTATTATTTTTTGGCACTATCCCAGCCAGAACAACAGTAGGCGGTTTCCATTAACCCTCAAATTGTGAAATTTAAATCGTGAATATAAAATATGGCTAATGGAAACACAGCAATTTCGAAAAAAACACCAACATCACATAAGCAGCATCATCACAAAAAAGTTTTGAGCATCCATGGCCATGCTTCTTAGAATGTTGTCACCAGAGGAGACGTCGCATAACATCACTCAGTGGAAACGCAGTCATCCCAAAATTGTGTTTTATTTACATTTTCAAAAATGTCACGATGTAATGTACAATGTAAGTTTTGCACAAATCTGTGATGAAAACCCACCTCTTAACAGGTCACTACAATTAAAACACCTGCATCACACTGTCCCAGCACATAGCGTACTTTGGGCAGATACAGAGCAGCAGAGCTTCAGGTGTACTGAAAGTGAAACTCAGATGATACAGAAAGTTCAGTAAAGTTTTAAACACTCAGAGATGGAAATATAATGGTCAGGAAAGGCAAAATAATATTAGAAAATATGTGTTAGAAAATATACTTTATTTATTAATATACCAAACATTAGTATTTGTCATAATATTAATTCCACTATTTATCAATAATGCTGATGTTGTCTAATTGATTGAATTCTTACAGAAGCCATCATATGATGTTTAACCCCCTGCTGTTTGCTTCTATAGGCTCCTTATCATGTGCTGTTCACTATGGAGTCAGACCAAAACTAATCTTTTCTCTTGTTGCTCTGAGCCATGCTATAGCTCATGCTAATCTCTTAGCCTGCAGCATTAGCCCATGCTAAGGCTAATCCCTTTTTTGTGTAGCGCCAGGCCATACTAGCGCTAATCTGCTGTCGCGTAGCTGTGCTAATGCTAATCCAGCTGTCAGTCAGAGATGTGCTGACCGGCCGGGAGGCGAGACACTGTGAGACACCTGTCTGCTGCTAGCTGTCCAACTCTCCCCTCCTTCACTGGTATCTCCTGCTTTGAGTCTGACTTTACCTCCTGCATCACACGCTGTTTGACATTTCTGATCATTACCCTAAACTCTTTTTTTTTTTTTTACATCTGTCATCTCTGCCTTCTTGTTCACACCTCACCCCTCTGTGTCCCCCCACTTCAATTTCTCTCTTTCTATCTGACTACATTCCAGTAATCTCTTTCCTAATCCCCCCCTCTCTCCCAGGAATCTTGTACATAGAGGTGGATGTGTAACCTCACATAAACTTTGCTTTTTCAGCTCCCCTAAATTTTTGCTCTCCAAAATTATCTCACAAAACGCTATATAAGAACATTTCACCTACAGCTGAAGGGTGAGGCTTGAGTTGTTGTTTTTTTTCCCTTTTTTTGTTCTTTTTACTTTATTTCTCCAACTTTTGCTCTCAGCTCTAAACCCATTGATTCCAACTGACAAGGGCTTACAAATATTGTTTCATTTTCAATGACGGCTCAGTTTTTATAATTCAGCACATTAAAATTGCACTTTTAATATGTTTGCCATGTGTTTGTGTTGCCTAAAAATAACCACGTGCAGCGTAATCCCATCATGTGCTTGTGTTGACTTCACAATAACGACATCCCCTAACGTCAATGGCAGACCAAGAAGGATACCTAGAGCATAACATGTAGACATAAAAGCCCACGGCAAAGCGGCAATATGTGTAATACTTGGGTTGAGAGGATGTGGCAACCAACATTAGGATGTCAACATATGCACACATTGGCATGGAGGTTAGGTTTAGACAAAATAGGCACATGGTAAGATGTACAGGGAAAAAATCACATTCAGACAGGAAGTGATCATTGGTCTCTTGCATGAAAGTCTTTGGTTTGTTGGACCCATCCACCACCCCTGCCACAAACCCTACCTGTACACCCTTGCAGTCTTTACTTATGTCGTTTCCAGCAGCATTTCAACCTGACGCCATCTTGCCATATTTCGTGATATGAAACAGGTTCTGTCCAGCTGCATTCCCAAGTGATGTGTCTCATGCTGTCCAACTGTCAGCTGGCATACAATAACACTGTGAATGACTCTGTCCAGCCACGTTCTTACCTGACGCCATCCAGCAGCATTTCATGCAGACACAAAAGATGGCTTTTGGCATCTCACGCCAAAAGTGGCGATATTAAGAGTTCATACATATCCGATCTGTGCCAAATGAGAGGGAAAAATAACAATTGGGTCAAACCATGCAGTTTAACCCTCTGAAACTTAAGCAAATGGCAACAAGCAACATGTCTTTATGTTACATATTTATTTTTATTTTTTTTACTTTTTTTGATGGCTTTCTAATATTACACCCTCTTTTTTAAAATTTTGGGTAATTTTCTTGCCACCTTTTACTAATTTCTGCCATATTTTGCCAATTTTTGCCATATTGGTCATTACCTTTTCACCCCTTTTTTTAAAAAAAAAATTAAACCAATCTGTCCAACTTTTAAGGGGTCAAATAGGCATCTTGTGAAAGGCATCTAAAAGCAGCACAAAAAAATGATATCAATCCAGGTTTTAAGGGGTTATATCCAGCCTCAGAAATTTGTCAGTGACAAATAAAAAAGGAAATTAAAGTATGATGCCTTGATGTCATGCCATGATGTGATGTTCTGCTTTTGTTTGGTGAAGGCATATTCTGTTCTCATTCTCTCTACCATCCCATTTTTTGCAAACAAATCTCTGAATTAGATGGAAGTTTCCCGATCTCTTGTTCTCACAGTTATCTCCTGTTTATTTGATTTTCTGGCTAGACAGCTTCCTGTCATTGTTTTCTAGTGTCTGAACAAAACACCTCCAAGTTTCCCCCAGTGATCTGGCACTCAGTCTCTTCCTCATTCCTCCTCCCACTCCCTTCACTCCTTCCCTTGGGACTCTTCTTCTTCATCACCCAAATCCATGTTGTTTTCTGCTTATTTTTCACACTGCTGTTTTTTTTTTCTGCCACCATGTGTTTTAAAGTCATTAAGATTTTTGTTATCTAATTCAGTTTATCATTGGGACTTTCTTGTCTTTTTCTTTTTGTTTTGAAGCCAAAGTTATTACAGCTCGCCTTCTTCCGCCATTTATCTCCGCTGCACAAATTATGTTTCTGCTCTGTTCTTGTGTCGTGGCTGCATTTTATCACCTCGTTTAATTACCTTACTTGTACCCTTTATGGCTGTGCAAAACTAAATTAGCTAAAGTAAACAGAAGTACATCCCTGCAGGCCTGGAGCCGATTGGAATTTAGAAAATGGGCTTTCTTCAAATAAAAAAAATGCATTTTAAAAAACATAAATTGTTTTTAAATGTATAGGATGTGATGTAAGTATTCCTCCGGTCGTCACCTACGCTACACCCACACCACTCTGACATCAGACTTAGAAAAAAAAACTCCACCTTCAGGCGCTTTGCTGGCACAGTGTTATATATCATCACTCTGTGATTCAGGAGCTCCTCTGTGAAGAAATGCTCTAATTTATCTTTTTGGGGGTACCCGCTTTCCCTCAACCTTCCTCGTCAAATTCACTTAGTGGTTTCTTGCATTTCCCAGAATGCCTTAGGAGAAACCCAAGAGAGCAAACACAAACAATCAGCTGCAGGTTACACTGTGTGGGTGGACAGACTGATGAAGAATGTAAGAAAGCGAGGGGAGTTTTCAAGCTGAGGAAAGCGAGTCGTGCCATTTTCTCAAAACACATCTTTTTCATCTTTGAAGCTGCAGAATGCTGCATCTGTTCTTTTTGTCTGATGGATTTTTTTTTTTAAAAGCGGTGTGATTGTTGAGTGTTGGCGTGAATATCAGTAGCTTTAGACAAAACTCTTGCTCACTGGAGGACCAAAGCCAAAGCATTTGAATATTTATATATAAATATCCCCCTCTTTCCCGATAAACCTTTAAAATCCTCACTGAGAATATAGCAATGGATTTTTTTCTAGCATTTTTATGTCCTTGGGCCAATTATAACCAAACAAATGTGTATTTATTTATTTATTTATTTATTTATTCATAAAGTCCTCTACCAAATGGTTGAGATGTCTCGTCTTGGTAATGGTAAAACAGAAAGGAAAAAAAAAGAAATTAATAACTGTTACAATACTTGTAATATGTTAGTGTACCAACATATACCAATTTGTGACTGCAGAATTATTATCATTATTTTTATTATTATTATAAAGATGTTTATTATGATAGTACTTTGAAAATATCTCAGAAATGGTGAAAAAATCCCACTGATTACAAATTTTGTCTAAAACATTTCTTAAAATTAAAATTATATACATCTGTCCAGTAAGACTTTTGAAAGTATAAAACATGTCGAACAAAAATTCCCCCACACTGTTCCCTCATGTCTACTGTGATTGTTTTTGTGTATTTGTTTGTTGTTTAGTTGTGTTGTGTTGTGTTGTGTTGTGTTGTGTTGTGTTGTGTTGTGTTGTGTTGTGTTGTGCTTTGTTTTGTTTTGTTTTGTGTTGTGCTTTGTTTTGTTTTGTTTTGTGTTTTTGTTTATAGTTACTTATGAGGACTGAAAAGGCATACAGTGCATAGACAAAGCGACATCTATTGAATTTTTTTTAGTATAACAGATCTAAACCGAACGGTAGAGATAGCTCAGTCATGTTGAGTTGAATTAAAAACATTTTTTCATTAATATACGGTGGCTCAAAATGTGCTCTACCAAACCACTGAGCAGGTCGTTAACAGGAAAAAATGTCAAAATGATCAATGAGTCATCCTTTACTCAGGGTGTAAATGTCATCATCCAGTCCAATTGAAATTTAGGTGACAAGCTAACCCCTCCCATCTAAAAATAAACTGCATAGCTCAGGGGTCATTGCAGCAGGTTAGAGTTGTGTTTGGATGTCACTGCTAAAACTTCCCATTTCCCATTAAAGCCTACATTTGAGGTCTGAGTGGCTGAAATAGATTTATTTCATGCTTCTCCTCCACCTCCTGAACCAACAAGGCAGGTGTGGGGAGAGAGAGTGAAAGCAAACTGTCCACTATGGCTGAATCAACGGTTGTATCTGGCTCCAAATTGCCATGATTCCCCGGGGATTCCTGTCTGTTTAGCCATGTCTGCTCTCAAGTGTTCAAATCAAATCACAGTTTGATCGAATCCATCCTGAACATAAAATCCACCATGCCTTGTTCAACTTAATTAAGAAGACCAGACTCTCTAACTAGCATGTCACTGCATTTGTCATAGAATAAACAAACACCTGACTAAAAAGGAATAACAGTCAGTTGTCTGCAAATTAACCCTTTAAAACTTGAGCAAATTGGCTTGATTTCTTTGAAAATGGAAAGAAAGCAGCAAGCAGCTTGACAAGAAATGGCCTAAAAATGAACAAGAAATAAGTGGAAAGTTACAAGAAAATTACCTGAAAACAAGTGTTTAAAAAAAGTGGTAAGATTGCTAAAATAAATCTAATAAATTGATATTGGTCATGGTCGTGCTTATTTCTTGTGGGGAGTATTTTTGAATATTCCAAATTAGATCCTGTTCTAAATTTAGCATATTCCTATAAAGACATGAGGGACATGCCAACATTATTTTGGAACAGAGGCAAGACGAAACCAGGAAAACGTGGAAATACTTGTGTCTTACTGGCTGGTGGTCAGTCAGTCCTTCAATTGATAAGGTTACTATGCCACGCTAATTAGCTATACATGGATATATAAAGATTTCAAGATTCCAAGATAAGAGAAAAACATCTCGCTTTCACAATCCACAAGAGGTTGTCCAACAAAAGGAAAAATAAGTTTTGTATTTGAGGAACATTTAAGAAATGCATGAATATCATTTAATCATATTTCGTTATTGTTTTAGACTAATTATGACTGGATAATAATTTTTTTAATGCTAAAGGGATATACTTGGAGGACTGATTCCAGTTACTGTAATTTCAGTTACTGTGCAAGTAACTTAATGTAATTAAATACATTTACTCAAGTACAGTAGTAAGGTACAATGCTAAGTATTTTCATCTCATGCCACTTTCTACATCTATTCCACTACACTTCAGAGGGAAATCTTGTACTTTATACTCCACTACAATTATTGGAGAACTACTTTAAAAATTAAGATTTTTGCCCACAAACCAAAAATATGAAAATATACAAGTGCAGCTGAAAATTTTAGCTGATTAATTAGAAATTATTTGGCAACTATTTCTTTCATCATGTAAGTCATTTTTTATGCAAAAACCATTTCATGGTTCCAGCTTCTCACATATATTGTGTGTATGAGGACTTGCTGCTTTTTCTTTTAGTTATTTGAATTATTTTGATTTATTTTTTTTTATACCTTTGTACATGCATACTTTTACTTTCAATACGCCATTATATTTATATTATGATTTTCTTGAAATAACATTTACTTTGTTTAAGTTTATTGAACAGTAAGCAGTTTCTCTCTTGCAGAAGTTCTTCCTCTAACAAATGTTTTTTTTTTTGTTTTGTTTTGTTTTGTTTTGTTTTTTGTTTTGTTTTGTTTTTTTGGTGTCATGTCTCCAATCTTGTTCATGTGCCAGAGTCTTTGCACATGGCACAAAACCCACAAAAGCCTTTTCAAACTGTTTCTGCTTCCTCCGCAAGCCGCTTTGCAACCCGCCTCCACCCCTAGCTCCTCCTTTTAATGCTGTGTATCACTTATTAGAGTCAATTTTGTGTTTCAGTTATGCTTGGGGATCATTGCTGCCGCTCTTCCTGCCTTAGGCTTTCCATGCAGGCACATGGAAAGGGCAGGGAGGTTTTGCTCTCTCTGCCTCAGGTTTGTCTCGTATGCACGTGGAGGGCAGAGAGATTTGCTCTCTCTGCCTTTGGCTTTCAACTTAGCATGTGGAAAGGCAGAGAGGTTCCTCTCTCTAAATTAAGCTCTCCATGTAGGCGCAGGGGGGCAGGGAGGTGCTCCCTTTGCCTAAGGCTTTCCACGTGAGCACATGGAAAAGCAGAGAGGGCCCAGAACAGGACAATAAAGCCAAAATATCATATTAAAAATAGGATTATTATTTTCTTTGACTAAAGTGGTCCTGACTGAAATATGTTTTCTGCCATACATTTTGATGATGTTATTATGTGCCATACATTTTTTCTCTTGTGATGAATTCAGAAACTTTGACCCCATAGGCTGAATAAAAATTAAACAAAGATGAGCTCTATGTTTTGTCTGATAAATGAGCAATCTGCTTCAAAATTCTAGCTAGTTGCAGCATCCCTCTGTTGTGCACATATTCAGTAATACAAACAAACTTGACACTAACATACACTTTGCACAGTTTCATAAAATAAATCAGATTGCTACTTGAGAAATAATTAGAAAGATGTGAAATTCAGGTGAAATTGCTCCTCCCAAACTTAAAAAAAAATATTGCATGATGTTGTTACTTATGATACTTTGGACAACTGAACTGAACTGAGTTAAGTGTTGTATACTTAGCAGTACATTGTGATTCTGTTGTAAAATTGACACTTTTTAACTTAACAGATGTTCTTTGCATATTTACCCTTTGAACCCAAAGCAAAGCTACTAATTGAATTCTTTTGAAAACATGGGAAAAGAAGGCAAAACTTGGCAAAAAAATGTTGTTATTTTTTTGTCCATTTATTGATCTGTTGTCTCTAATATTACATCTGTTTGTATTGTTGTGTTTTTGTGTGTTTTATCTTATCTTCTGATTATTAGAATTTGCATAATTTGTTGCTATTTTCTTCTTTAAGCCTCCATGCATCTGTTTTTATCTCTCTGTGAAGCATTTTGAGCTGCATTCCATGTATGAAAAGTGCAGTAGAAATACATTATTATTAGAGGTAGTAGTAGTACTAATATTTTGTTAGGCCGCATGTTATAACAGTTAAATATTTATTTTCACGAGCAATGTAATCAGATTATTAGGAATATTGTATAATTTGGAATAAGGGCACTGGTGAGAATATTTTGTGCACACTCAGGCATTTCCATAAAACTGCTAAGACCACCGCTGGCTCTGGATTTCCCCTTCACACCTTCTGTATGTCCTGCTGAGGAAGTTTGAAGAAAAGAAAAGAGGCAGAGTAGCCTGCAAGGGAAAGCAAGACAGACGAGAGAGGGAGGAAGAAGAAACGAACTGAGAGGAATGAGGGTGGGAGGGTGGGACAGGAGGGACAGAAGGAGAGAAGCTTTAAGAATACTAATGAATAAATGATGCAACATGTTGACATTTCTTTCTTTCTCCTTTCCATCCCTGCACTCCTTCCTTGTTTCACCTTCCTCTCTCGCTCTTCTCCTCTCTTCCTGCAGGTAGGAGAGTGCCCTTGTTAGCTTGTCATCCTGTTGTAACCCTGAGGCCAGTGATGTGACTGGAATATGAATTCACCATAAAAGGAGCGACTCTACCTGAGGACTTCCTGCTTCCCCGAGAAACTCAGGTAGGTCGTCTGTAATGGAATTTTTAATGCTGGATGTGCTCTGATAAAATGTGAGGAATAATTATAAATTGTGAAACAACCTGACAAATTCATTCAGCTAAAAACTTAGCTGATAAATTAGTGGGATTGTTTGTGGAAATTACTGTGTATGAAGGTTTCAAAATGTGGGTTAGGGGCTTTATTTCTTGCTAAAAACAAATTTGGTCAGTCGGTCAAAGTTTGGGAAAGGTCACCTGGATTTACTTTCCGCAGATTTTTGGTAAGAGGTTCTGTTGTTGGTGATTCTTTATAAAATTTTGAAATATGAATATTATGATCAGATTATGTCAAGGCATGTTGCAATGGTTTTAAAAGTACAAGAAGGATGTAGTCAATTTTATTTAGTGTGCTGATGTAAATGCATTACCTAGGCCAGTTCTAGGCATGGGAACAGGGGGGCAATGACCCCCCCAAATGCTCCACCTGCCTCAATAACGCCAAACATAGGCATCTTTAGCCTCAAATAACTCTCACTTTGAGTGGTTATTGTCACTAAAGAGAGAAGAGTTAACTTGCCCATACATCTATTGAGGATTTTAGGACATATTTTATGATTTCATGACATTTCTAGGATTTAAGAACGTTTCTAGGATTTTAGAACATTTCTCAGATTTTAGGAACTTTCTAGGATTTTAGAACATTTTTAGGATTTTGGGACATTTCTCTGATTTTCAGACATTTCTGGGGTTTTAGGACATTTCCCGGATGTTAGGATATTTCTGGGATTTTAGAATGTCTTTAGGATTTTGGTAAATTTTTCGTTTTTTAGGACATTTTCAAGATGTTTAGAACGTTTGCCATAGTGTAAGGCACAAAATCGAGCTTGTTTATCAAATAGCTTTGGATAAAAACATAAGACAGTTCATCATACGTGTGTAAAGAATAACTCATATATCCCCACCAACATCTCTTACTGTCCCCCCCCCCCCCTTCAAAGCAGTCTAGAATCGAGCCTGGTTTCAACATGTGTCAGTGGCTCCACACACTCATTGTAGACCCACACCAGTGTTCTTCTGCACGATAACTGTGCTTGACTGACATAGCCATCATTTGAAAAATACTTTTCTCTAAAGCATCTCTCATTATTTCCTGTGCATCCTCACATCAGGTGTTAGATGCATACATGATGTGTACGCACAAGGACAATGTGTATTTATAAAGGAAGAATGTTTTGGTGAGAATGTGCACACCTCACACAGTCACGGCAACTCTTGCACAGACCATTGAATACTTGCACAATGCTCTTGTGGTTGTTCGGTCACAACATGTACCTGTGATACTCACTGTGCATGACAAGGAGATAGAGGTTAACTCTTACAAATACCTGGCTATTTTGATTGATGACTTGATTTTAAACCACACATTTTAGACCTGGTGATAAAGCTGAGGCCAAAACTGTTTTGGGTTTTTTTCTATTATCAAAACTAGTTGTGTTTTTTCTTTTAATCTTCACCGTGGGTCTTTCCTCCATGAAGGTGTGCTTGTGGTGTGTGTCAGTGTGAATCTGCACGCTTCTAGCTTTCTTTACAGGTGAGGCTACACACCGGGCTGTATGTGCATAGACACACGCAGACAGTAATAGTGTGAGTGTGTGCTTTCCTGAATAGATGTAAAGGATGGGACAGACCTCTGCTGACTCATGCGCAGCTGATGGCACTGTGCTTCACTCCTGCTGTTTGTGTGTGTGTGTGTGTGTGTGTGTGTGTGTGTGTGTGTGTGTGTGTCTGTGTCTGTGTCTGTGTCTGTGTCTGTGTTTTAGCAGACTTGAAGCCCCTGAATTCAACTCCGTCACATTTGCCGACAGAGCTTGTAAAATGCATACTGTGCATAAAAGTGCTGCTTCTGCAACTTACTGTGTCCCGTGTTGTTGTTACGCACTACCAGCTGACAATTTTTCATCAAATTTAGAGGTCCTAATCTCTAGAATTCACTAAGTAAAACCTTGAAGTCATCATCTTCCTTCATCACTTTCAAAACTTATTTTAAAACATATCTTCTATGTAAATAGAACTGAACATACATATTGCAACTCTTGCACATTTAAATTATTCAAAAGTGTGTCTTGTGTTTTTTCCTCTTTTTCATTTCTTTTTTCCCTCTTTTTTTTGCTACATTTTTTTCTATCCAATACATTTTTGTTTTGATTTTTTTTTGTTTGTTTTTTTGTTCTGCTTTGTGATTTACTAGGTTTTAATGTCCTTTTTATAATCCCTTTGGGCTTCTCTCCTCTCCTGCAGTTAACTTTTCTTTGTCCATGTACTGTGAGTACTGTATTTTATCTTTAACTTTGTGCAACTCAACTCAACTCAACTCAACTGAAACATGTTTTGTGACATCACAGATGGTGGGCATCCATAAAAACTGATACAGACAGATTTGGGCATTTTTGTTTCATTTTCTCATTAAGTCAATCTGTTTGAAACATGAACAACTTGGCTTGATTTCTTTTAAAAACACATGTAGACGGCAATGAGCTAAAATTCACAAGAAATTAGTAAAATGTACAAGAAAATTACTTAAAAATTCTTTATTTATTTTTTAAATTAATGAAATAAAAAGAAAAAGAAAAAAAAGAAAAAATTGGGGAAAAAGTGCTTTAAATTTCTAATAATTTTGTAACATAATTTTCAATAATTATAATTTTTCCCCTTTCCTTGGTCTTTTTTCCCTCGACATTTTTCACTATATTTCAAAAAATATTTTTAAAATCTACTTATTTCTTCCGATTTGTGAAACATTTATTACCAAGTTGCTCATTGCCTTTTTCCTGCTTTTTTTTTTTAAGAAATTGCACCTATTTGCTCAGAGTTCAAAGGTTTAAATACTTGTGAAAGGTGTCTGAAAGCAGCACGAGAAAAGCAATATCACTCCAGCTTTCAAAGGGTTTGAGTTCTGGCATCAACCCTACGACACGTTTTCTCTTTCATCACTGCATGACTTTATTCCAAAATGTATGCAGCCATTGTACAAAAAAAAAGTGTTCCAGTGAAGCTTAACAGTTGAGTCGTTTAGCTAACTTATCCAGAGTGACTCACAAAAGTATAAGCTGCAATAAGCCGCAATTCCTGCATCATCCCCAGTGCTAGTGTCCAAGAGGAAGAGCTGTAAGAGGATTGCAAGGGTCAGAGCTGCAGTGCATGGACAAAAGATGGAATAAATACTCCTGTGTCCATAAAAAAAAGGATATTGTACTGTATAACAGCAGCATGCTGGGGCATGAAATAAGACCTGAAAGAAGAGATTCAGGACGGAAGAGGTTGCTCTACTGTTTGGCTTTTAAAGCAGCTCAGGTGGTAAAATAGATATGTATGTATGTATGTGTAGCGAACCAAGAAATATAATCCTGTCAGGCACCATTTGCATGAGTTTATTGTTTCATGGTTACTGTTTTTTTTTTTTTTCCTTTTTTAAGCTATTGAATGTTTTGTTTTTTTGTTTTGTTTTTAGCTCACGCTGACAAGAAAAAATCTGGGATGTTTGTGTGGCAGTCTTGAAATTTAATTTCCAAACGTCTATTCAGGGAGTGCTACATAACATTTTTGCAAATAGCAACTAAAAGTAACCATACACTTGTATTTATAGTTCAAATCGGAATAAAATGTCTAACAAGCAGGATTTTACTGCAGTAATCCTTTTCAGTCATCACTGTTGACCCACTCGAGGTATGAGGTGGATTTATCTGCAGAGGCTCTGTCTGTGTTTTCAATAGACTATGAAATAATGGACATAGCTCGTGGTATCAACCATTGGTTTGTGGACTTTTATTTTGAATCTTAGCACATTACTATTGTTTTTTTTGTTTTGTTTTTTATCATTTATTTTATTTTAATTTGTTTCCTTTATTATTATTTTACTTTTCAATACTATACTTTTCTTTTCTAGGCCAGATGCAAACTTATTTGGATGAGAGGGTTAAATTTTAAGTCTTGATAAAATTAAATAGGTGAGTTATATAAAAATTCACTCCCCATACAGTTGTCATGAATGATCAAATTAGCTAGAGAGACCAAAACTTTTTGTAGTAGGCTGTAAACATGTTTCTTTCTGCATTTTTACATTGGGGTTGGCTCGCTTGTGAAGCCTCAAGTGGTCATTCAAAGAACTGCAGTTTTTGGCACTTCCACATTGACTTCCTCTTATATTTCTGCGTTTGGGACACTGTGAGGTCAGGACTCTACAGAATTTACCCGGTACCAGACCACATCCAAAAGGAAGCTACAAAAATGACCAGCCCATTCTCATTCCAAAGTCATCAAATCCTGCTGCTTTAGTGATTTTGATGCCAAAAGCCACTTTATATCACCAGGTTTATAACATGGCCGGCACCTGGTGCAGTAGTATGATTCTCCCTTTTTTCTGAAAACATATTCACCATTCACGCCTTAACCTAAACAAACAAGAATTAAGAGAAAAGCAAGAACAAATCAATCTGAATAAACAAATACACACACCCACACAAAGAGAAACAAAGAAACATATCAACACAGAAAGCAAAGTCACACCACCAGAATCAACCTACCTGTCTTGTATTATATCTTACTGTTTCCCTCATGTTTAAATTTGCTAAAGGTTCTACATGTTTTTAATTCCACACTACAGCTGTTCCATAAATTAACCCCTTTGACTGTAAGACAGTGACACTTTGCATTGGTCCTCACTGTTTCTTGAACATAAAAATTCCTCTCAAATTATGTCAAAGTTCTTTCATTTAAAACTTTTGTATATTATCAGGTAGTAGATGGTTTTTAGCTCTGAACATGATTTGAACCATCTTGAAATCAACCAGATCTTTGAATTGAAGTGCTTTTAATTTCTCTGTCACTGGTTCTTCTTTACAGTTTTTATGTCTCTGAGGGGATCTGCTTAAAGACTATTGGGTTGCATTATTGAAAGTGTCGGATTCAAAGTTTTCGGAGCTGTAATAGGCTCTAAAAACTGTCTTTTGTATCTTGCAACTTTATGAAAGTGTGATACTCCGTTGCTGGTGAGCTTTTTTAATAATGCAATGACTAGCTCCATATTCAGTGAGTTTGATCCCAGAGGGAGTGGTGCTCTTGACTTGTGTCCCTCTTGGTGTCAGTGTCTCCGATCTGTCCCACAGGGCAGCTTCCTGCCTCATCATGTGTTTAATATGCAGGAGTGGAGAAGAGGCCGCTCAGTCTGTGTGGACTGATGATCATGATTACACATCAGGATGACAGGAGAGCCTCTCCTTATTCTCCCTCTCTCTGTCTCCCTCCGGTTTAGCCGCTCCATCTTGTGCAAACGCACGTACAGATGGCCCTTCCATATCAAAATATGCACACACACTCACACACACTGGCTCGGCTAATCTAATTGTGTGCCATTTCCTTTGAGAATAGACCAGAGAGAGTGCGCGTGTGTGCATGTGCGTGTGCGTGTGTGTGTGTGTGTTCTCTTTCTGTATCTCCATCTGATTAGTGCAGAACAGGGAAGATGAAGGGGTCCACTCTCGGCCAATCACTGAGTGAGTGTGAAGAAAGGCGATAGCCTCCTCTCCCAGAATCAGTCACTGGATATTTCAGATCCTTTTCAATTTTCTACATCATTTGTTTCATCCATTTATCCACCACGGCAAGTGCTCGACCAGTTTTAGTGGGAATGAAACTGTGTTAGACACTAAATAATACCTGATATTGATACTACATCTGAAGAAAAAGACAGTGATTTGTAACTTGATCATCTACTCAATATTTTGACTGACATAGACATCCATTGTTTTTTTGTTTTTTTTGGTTTTTGTTTGTTTTTTGAGGCTGTGTTGAAAACATCCCTACACCTAAGGTTACATCCACAATAAAACAATAGTTTTAAATTCAAGGTATCAATATTGCAATATTGCTACGTTTCAGCCTGGAATCCTCACTAATCTGCCGTTCTAGCCGCCCTAAAACAAAGCTGTTTGGAAATGCTGCTGTCCCTTTTTTATTTTGAAAACTCAGGTGTTGCATTTTACCATGGATGGGCAAAAATGGTGGGTTTTGGAAAAGCTGACGAGAACACCCCTGTTTGCATTCTGATTTTAAGCCATTACATATTCTTCTCTGATTGGTTACACCCAAGTCATGCGACCATTTTCTGAAAGACAACACACTACTTTAGCCAGTACGTATCTATGAGCCTTGACTTCCTGACATGAATAATGAATTACAGTCATTGCTGACCTTGTTGTTGACCTCTGCTAGCAGCTGTTTTTTTTTTTATCACGCTACCACTGCTTACATATGCAGGAGGCAAGCTATTATTTGAGCAATCTGCGACCACCCAAGCAATACCTCTTGTTTACACCTGCTCACGCATGCGCACTGACCTGAATGGTCATGTGATATGCATCTTAGGGTGTGTTAGTATGGAAGGAGATGAGAGCTGCAAAGGTGCCAAAACACTTATATGAATGGGGATCATTTTTGGTTAAAGACTCCATCTTAGGGCGGCACGGTGGCGTCGTGGTTAGTAGTGTTGCCGGTTGGAACGGGTGGAACGGGGCCCTTCTGTGCAGAGTTTGCATGTTCTCCCCGTGTCTGCGTGGGTTCTCTACGGGCTCTCCAGCTTCCTCCCACTGACTCTAAATTGCCCTTAGCTGTGACTGTGAGCGTGTATGGTTGTCTGTCTATATGTGTCGGCCCTGCGATAGTCTGGCGACCTATCCGGGGTGTACCCCGCCTTCCGCCAGATGACTGCTAGGATTGGCTCCAGCACCCCCCGCAACCCTTACGAGGACAAGCGGTTACAGAAAATGACTGACTGACTCCGTCTTAAAATTAAATACGGATTAATGTCGATGAAGCCTTAATGACACTATAGGCTATTTGTAGTATGTATGATTTATTTATTTTATTTTATTTATATTTATCTTCAGTTGGAGGAAATTTGTGCCAGACAAGATACCCAGATACTCAGCCATAGGAAGTAGACTCATGACATGACTCATAACATTACCTTGTTAAGGGTTTTCTGTTGTTACAATCTGAAGTTTCTAAGAAGCTGAAAAGTAAGACACACTTTTAAATAGTTTAAGTAATGGGCTAATTATTTCTATCATAAGCAAGCCTATTTTCTCACATAGCAGAAATGCCTTACTTACATTTACATCTACAAGACTTAATCTAGAGATGTTTCCACATCAACAAGTTCTCCCCATATCCTTTCACATTCCCAGATCCCGAACAACAGTTCCATTAATCTCAAATTGTGCAAATTGAAATTGCAAATAGAAAGAAGCCAAATAGAAACACGTCAATTTTGAAAAAAAACTCCTGTTTATCGCAAAAAGTTATTGCATTCGCATGAGGTGGTATTTTAGACAATTTGAAATAGTCATATTTCGCAAAACTGCAATGGAAGCACTTTTTTTGCTTTTTAAGATACATATGACATATGATGTGCAACAGCAGGTGGCAGTAATATGACTTTATGGATGCCAACTGCCATTAAACTCAAATAAGAAGAAGAAGAAGAAGTACAACAAAGTCACATGATGGTCTACAAAATCTTATAAATTATACAGCAATATAAGACTGGCTTTATTGAGTAGCCACAATAGAAATAAACCTACCAATGTTTGAACATCCATCGCCATACTTTTTGGAATGTTATCGCAAGAGGAAAGTCGCGTAACATTGCAAGAGAAGTTGCGTAATATCACTCAATGGAAACAAAGTCATCTTGCAATTGATTGACTGATTGATTGAAGTTTTATTTTGAACTTAAAAAAGTAAAAGAAAAAAGAAAAGAATGCAACAACAGATGATAAAGAGTGATCCATGTTCAAAAAGGAGTGGAAAGAAGTCGAAACTTATCTAATCCCACCCCTTCTCCTGTACTAATGACTTACATATCTATCATGTCTATCCTGCTTCCCCAAAATTGCTACCACTAATAGTAATATTGATTATCATAATAATAATAATAATAATAATAACAATAACAATATGAATAATCACAAAACAAAACAAACAATAACAATAATAACAATGATTTTACAAATGTACACCTACTGTATATACATCTGCATCAATAAAAAAGGACAATGAAAAAATGACTTAACAATAACAAACATAACGATCAGAAAAGGACCAGCTAATAATGTACATAAATAAATAGAAAAATAAATAACAAGTAAGAGCATCCTGTGAACACCTAATGACTGTCACACCCCCATTTCATCCCTGTATCCCATGAAAATATATTATTTTGCTTTAAACTGTTTCATGTTTGGACATTGTTTTAACTCCTCACCCATACCATTCTTTAGTCAAACCCCACAGAATGAAATGCAAAATCTTTTTCTGTTTGTGCAGATTCTGTTGATTTTGAAGTTATGTTTCCCTCTTAATTGATAACTCCCCTCTCTATCCCTAAACAATTTTTGTACATTTTGTGGTAGAAGGTTATTTTAAGCTTTGTACATAATTTGTGCTGTTTGGAATTTTACTATGACTGTAAGTTTAAATAATTTTGACTGCAAGAAGAGTGAGTGAGTGAGTATGATCCAGATAACCAACATTATTAATGACCCATATTGCCCTTTTTTGAAGAATAGTAAGTAAATTGATTGAACTCATGTAGTTATTGCCCCAGATCTCTACACAGTAATTGAAATATGGTAAGACAATGGAACAGTATAGAATGCAGAGTGATTTATTATCCAGAACATGTTTTGCTTTGTTTAAAACTGAAATGCTTCTTGATAGCTTGGTCTGTATATGTTTGATGTGTATTCTCCAACTGATTTTCTCGTCTATTATTACCCCAAGAAATTTATTTTCCTTAAGCCTTTGTATCTGCACCCCATCTATCTGTATTTGTACCTGTTGAGCTGTACCTTGTACCTTGTTAAGTTTAGTGATAATTTATTTGTGTCAAACCATATTTTCAGTTTATTCATTTCTTTAGTGACTTCCTCCAGTAGCTTTTTTAAACCCTCCCCAGAACAAAAAATATTTGACTTTTTGTTTTTACAGTTTTTAACAATGTCCAGTATTTCTTTCTCATCTACCACTTTGAGAAACATTGAGTTGGGATTTCTCTCTATCAAACCATCCATATTTTTACCAACTGTCCCTGGGTCAGAGATTTTTTCTGCAAGGTTAGGTCCTACATTTACAAAAATGTCAGCTACATCACTCTTATTACAAATTACATTATCCTTATCAATAAAGTACTCTGAAAGTCTATTTGTTTAGAATTATTTCTTATAATACTGTTTAATATTCCCCATAATCCTTTAATATTGTTTTTGTTATCATTGAATATTCTACAATAGTAATCTTTCTTACTTGTCTTGTCTTACTTATAATATCAGTTAAATTATTTTCATATCTTTTATATTTAGTTTCAGCATCTTTGGTTCTCAGTCTTATGAATTCTCTGTAGGTATATTTTTCTTTTTGCAGGCATTTTGGAATCCCTTTGTGATCCATGGACAGTTGCTTTATTTCAGTTTTCTTTTATATTCTTTATTTGGGCAGTTTTTATCATACAATTGCTTAAATACACTCAAAAATAAAAATATTTCATATGCATTGCCCACATTATTTTCTTGATATACTACCTCCCAATTCTGTACTAGTAATTCATTCTTGAATGTATTCATTGTTTCTTCTGACCTCATTCTCCTATATTCTGTTTGCTTGTCTGTCTTTTTGTTCTTGTAATTATAATCATAGATAAAATAAATTGGCAGACTGGTAGAAACTGGTAGATGATCACTGATGTCATTAATGAATATACCATTTATTGTTTTGTCTTCAATATCATTAGTGTATATGTTATCAATCAAGGTGGCACAGTTGGGCGTAATTCTGGTGGGTCTGGTGATTTTTGGAAATAGACTTAAACTGTACATCGCATTGATGAATTATTCCGTTGCTTTATGTTTATTTGGATTCAATTTGTCAATGTTGAAATCGCCACATATGAAAACTACTTTGTTACTTTTATTTGAAAACATACATTCCATCCATGCTCTGAAAATATCAATGTTTGTACCTGGTGCCCTGTATATACAGCTAACAATATTATTCTTATTTTTTTCCCTACATATTTCAATGGTTACACATTAGAATAGGTTGTCAACCACAGTTGTCATACCTTCTAGCACCTTGAAGTTCACGTTTTTATTCACATATATGGCAACTCCTCCTCAACCTTTGTTTTTCATATTTATATTACTCAGTTCACAATCCTCCAGTTCAAAGTTCATCCCTCTCTAAGTTTCCAGTATTGCAATTATGCTAAATGTCTATTAAAATTTCTGTAAATATTCCTTAATGTTATTGAAGTTGGCATAGAGATTTCTGCTATTGAAATGAATAATTGATAGTCTGTCTTTTGATTTAATGTTCTGGTTGTATTCTTCAGTGCAGTAAAGGCAATTGCTGTCAGTGTTACAGAAAAAAAATATTATCTGGGTCTGTATTCTGTTCCACATCCTGCAAATTGTGCTCAGTGAATACAAAAGTTCTCAGTTCCAGATGATTATGATCATTTGCCCTCTCAGTTAAACGCTTAATATTGTTTCCTGATGAAGTTAAGTGAGTTCTGTCGGTGTATGTCATGGTTGTGTGTGGATGGTACCTTAGCTCGGTTCATGTTGATGACGATGTTTATTGAAGTTTATCCACCCCCTCCATAATTCTGATGAAGAGTACTTTGGCCTCCTTGGGTGAACCATTCAGCTTAATGAATACTTTGCAGTTGTTAGTCCATGTACTTTGGATTTTCCCCTGTTCTTTGGGTATCGTGCTTTCCTGGCTATGTCTGCGTTGTGTTTTGTGAGATGCTCGTTGATGAAGACATTAGTTCCTCTGAGATTTCTGCCTTGCTTCAAGAGTGCTATCTTGTGCTTTCTGTTTACAGACCTCATTATGATGGCAGGTATGTCGTTGGGTTTTCTTTTGGGCAGAGGGTGGCATGCCTCCATGTTATTGCAGTTTATCTCAATCCCGTTATCCTGCAGAAAGGCAGCCACTTGTTGCCCCAGGGTATGGACATCCAGGTCGATGGGTTCCCCCCCGTTTTCCACAGACACTGCGTGAGCATAAGATCCAGGTTTAACGTGGAGCCTGGTGATGATCACGTTGTTCATCCTCATATATTGTTTGAGATCTGTCACTCTCCTTTCCAGGTCACAAGTCGTTTATCCTTTTCAGCATTTTCTGTATGTAGAGCCTTCACCTCCTCCACAAGATCCATGATGCTTTTCTGCTGCAACCTCACAGCAGAAAAGTCAAGAGACTTTTTTATCTCGTTGGCTTCCTCAGCCAACAGCGCTTTCTTCGGACCCATGAAGCCTTGAAGTCAGCTACTTATGAATCAACTGTTAGTTTGACAGCTGTCACTTAGTGCAGCCACTGGCTAGCTTGTCTGCTCGCTGGTTAATCAGCTGGTAGC
This sequence comes from Plectropomus leopardus, assembly GCF_026936395.1. Taxonomy (NCBI): domain Eukaryota; kingdom Metazoa; phylum Chordata; class Actinopteri; order Perciformes; family Serranidae; genus Plectropomus; species Plectropomus leopardus. Next base: position 34,967,637 of record NC_142181.1, on the reverse strand, counting down.
GAACCAAGCTTTTCATCTTTCCAGCATTACCAAGATCAACGTTCAAGCAGGCAGGGGTCAAGAAGAGGTTTCCAGAAAACACTCCAGTAACCGTTATCCAAAATCAGTGGATGATAAATCCAAAATTTAGTCAAAACCAGGTGTCACTTCACAGAGATCACTGGCGTGCAAACTGACAGGAAGCAGGAAGGATTGTGTATTATCGAAATTTCCAAAATATCCAAATAGGTGTTTGATCTCCACTTTTATCAATGACATATCTTACAAAATTAGTTTTTCAAGAGCCAGGTTTGTGTAAGAAAAAAATTATAGCAGTCAAAGAATTTTGTGCATATGTAATCAAATTCGGGAAATCTTACTGTTTAAAATATTCCTGCACAAATTGCCAGAGACCGATAAAAATTTCTCATCTCTGTATGCAAACCCAAAGAGAAATGCTACAGCCTACGAGTTACAACAAAATATTTGATGCTGTTTTTAAGGCTGAAATAACAAGTCAATCAGCAGAAGTCACTAGAAGTTAAACTGAGCATGTTGGAGTCAACATGGAGGAGCCAGATGAGAACCCCTCTGGGATGCAGGATGGTTAATAACTCGTGTTAGTACGACACATGTCAGTAAAATATTACATCTTAATTGATTAGATTTGTTGGAAGTTGTGCCCTGCAGTCACACCATCTACATATTGTGACGTCGCACTTAGACTACCTCAATTTGATTGCGTAGTTTATGCTTGCTGTAGTGTCCCGTGTGCAACGGTTGCACATCAAAATATGATGTAATCACCCGTTTTGTGTTGCGCTTGAGGGTTTTTCATCTGAGATTTTGTTATTACAGTCAGCACCCACTGCTTGTGCTGTGCTTTTCAGTTCAACAGGGATGACTCAAAGAATTTTGGCCATTGGCTCCATGATACTAACTAGCTCGCCATTTTCCTATTATTTTATTATAGTACTTTATCAGCTTAGGTAACTATTGGTTTGCACTGCATAGGTTTTCATAGGTTTTCATAGCAATTGTTAGTTTAACACTTGTGCTTTGCACCTTTACATAATTTTTCGGTTTCTTATTCAACTGTTTGTCATAATAGGTCAGTGAATCATTTTAGCTGGTGCGGCGACCCAAGACGTGCAACAGATGTCGTAGAGAATAATTAGATTATTCACAGCAACAGTGCAACTACAACACAGGTGCAGCCAAAGGCAGGATCACAGCATCAGCACAACTATGACAATGATTGAAGCACAGCCATGATCTGAGAAATCCACGAAACAAGGGAGCATAAATGCTCTGGAGAAGAAGCTGAGTTAGTACCTAACTAAGAAACCACTTAAATAGTTTTTATATACTGAGTTTAGCTGTCCTTACTTTCTTAAATCCAATTGTATCCAAATTGCTCTTAGAAAAGAGAAAAAAAAAAAAAAAGCATGAAACCAAATGATCTTTGTAAATCAGATCCAAATCCTATTTGGGCATTGTTTGAAATATGATTTGAAATATGAAATATGGATTTCTAAAGTAGCATCTTATGTGGACATTTTTCCAGATCTGCATCCATAAGTCTGTCTCTCCATCAAGCATTGAGCAGGACTGATGAATAACTGTGACATATTGGAGAAGTCAGCTCTGGGTTGACAATGTTATATATGACTTAACATTACTTAATATTAAATATCTCTGGAGCGCTGCATGTGACAGACTTACTATACATTTTTCCCAGGAGCTAACATTCACCATCTTGCTGTTTTAACATAGCTCCAATGCTATCACACCACTTTTAGAACCTTTGTAATCCAACATGATGTGATTTCACCAAGAAGGACATGCTCTTGGATTAACATTACACATAGCGATCCTGGACAAACGTTGAGATCAACCAATCACAGCACTCTGACATCATTAGTGTGCAGCTCCTATTTTTTTTTTCAAAACTCCTTTGTGCTTTAGAGTTAAGACAAGTTTTACAAATTGAAGTTAGCACAATTGAATAAAATCCTCAGTGACATTGAGCAAAATATTTACGAGCTACTGCAGGGTTAGTGAGTTAACTTGCTAACTATGGGCTATGCTAACAAGTAAGCATGCCAATAGGCCAGAATATTAAAGAGTTAGCTTTTTAACTATGTAGTTACGTTATGCTAATTAGTTAGCTTGCCAATAGGCTACAGCATTGGCTTAGAATAGCCTACCTATGCAGTTAAAATTTTAACTCTCTCAAGTTTTTGTTTGTTTGTTTAGTTTTTTATTTCTAATTTCTTTCTTTTTTTAAGTGGTTTAAGATGACCTCTGACAGTACATGATAAGGAGAAACATAAAAATAGAAACTTATACTGTATTCTTACATTTGACCCTTACAACTGTTCTTTTTTTAAATTTTTTAATGCATTAAGAGAGATCGGGAAGAAACCGGAGCACACGGAGTAAACTCGAAATAACAGGAAGAAATAATAACGTTTTACAGTGATTTTTGGGTGTGGGAGAAACCAGAGCACCTGGAGAAGACCCTTTGTGTATATATATATATATATATATATATATATATATATATATATATATATATATATATACAATCCTACATTATTAAGTATCTTCATGGCCTATTTTGGAGAATACATAATGGATATTGTTACAACTATTTCAAAATTAAAGATGTGTACAGAAGTTACCATATGTTATGTAGATAATAGGCCAGGTTATCAGTGCTCAATACTTGTAAGGTACAGCATCAACTACAATAACCCACTATAAAGTAGTGGTGAAACTTTTCAAATTAAATGATACTTGCATTCAATCCTTTTTGTACCCAGATCTAGAAAAAAGACATATTTATTTTTGTTATGGTTTTGCTTGCAGCCAATCACCTCAAGTATTCTTTGATTTAACATGACGTGCAATTTCCCCCACTACTGCATCAGCTTTAACCTATATAAGCTGTGGTGAGGTGAAGTCGAGCACGGTGTATTTGACGAAGTTGGCTGTTAAGCTCGCTGAGATGCCAACAAAAAGTTAGAAAGCATGCCTACAGGTCACAAACAGCCGTCCCCTAAGTCAGTGTCCTATGTTTGTCTGACCCATCCATGCATAATTGTTTTGGAGTGCCTTGTTTCTGCCACCGAAACATTTTGTGGTTCTTGTCCTTATTGCTCCTCCTCTAAATTCATCATGTTGCTATCTTTGCAGAAACTGCAAAGATAGCAACATGGATCTCAGGTTCTGGATCTCAGCTATCAGCTCCTTCTACCCCAGAGAGGCCAAACTACTGGAGCAGAAAACTACTCCGTCTTTGAGTAAACATAGAAATTTGGAAAAGTGTCTGGAGCATTTATATTATAACGATGGAGAGTTCATTGAGAAAACTTAAGTTCAAGCAGTTTCCTGTCTATTGTTTATGCTTAGCTTGACATGTTATTACTGCACGAGACATGTTTTTTCAAACTTATATATATTTTTTGTTTAATTAATCCTCTGAAACCCTAGCAAATTCTTTCCATTCTTTCCAAAACATGGGAGGAAGGCACAGATATTAGCAAGAAATCAGTTAAAAGTAAAATTGCCCCCAAAATTAGCAAAACAAAAAACAAAACAAAACAAAACAAAACAGAAGCAAACTAATAAAAAATACAATCAAACAACAAAAAAGGAAAGTTTAAAAAATATAAAATCAAGGATATGGCCTGAACAAACTTCTAAAATAATGATAACACTTTATTTAAATAATTCATTAGAAATATATAGTTCTCTAGATAATTTCCTTAGCTTTTTTTAATGTTATTCAACTAATTTCTTGCAATTTGTGGGTCATGTCTTGCCAGGTTTTTTTAAATCTTTTTTAGACTCTTCCCCCATGTTTTTGGAAGAAACGTAACAACTTTGCCAGTGTGCAAAGGATTAATTACCTGTGAAAGTGTCTAAATGTATAACAAGAAAAGTGATAAGTGATGTCAATTGAGGTTTCAAAGGGTTAAAATACTGATGACAGCCCAGTTGAAAATGTTGTCGTTGTACATTTCTGCAAAGCACAGATATGTTACATTTGCACAATTGAAACGTATCATATCAACATCTCTAGAGTAACTTAGTGTATGAGCTGACTGGTCATGGGGTGGTGGAGGGGAAGATGAGTGGTGATTTTTGTGCCATAACCTAACCGTACACAAACCACTTGGGGTAGGGGAAAAAAATAGACACTGCATAATAACACAGTAATTTTTGTGAAAATGTTGTATGAATATACAGACACCAATTGACAATTTTTATCATGTTAATTATTAATATTGCAAATATACTTTAAACTTTTAGCCTACTAGTATGATTAAATCAACTGGGGTTTTACCAGTCTACTAGATACATTTTACTGCAATAAAAATAATAGAAACTTAAAAGCTCCATATTTTAAACTGTATCTTAGTAGATTAAAAGAGATGTTTGTAATATGCCGAGAATACAGGGCATATTGCAAACATTTCAAATCCCCAAAATACTTGTCATTATATAAGTATTGTGATAATATTGTTTCAAGGGACCTCTGGTTATTCCCACCCATATTAACCATAGTGTTTCTGAAACATGAAGAAACATAAAGTTTCAACATATTTGTTTCATAACAAATGTAACCACGGTTTGCAGTGGGACATTTTTCTGATGATAAGGATGGAAACAAAGACAGTCTTCATGATAATTAATAAGCTGTGTCTGCGTTGTCTTTTTTGATAGTACTACTGGTTAGAGGCAGAGTCTAAAGCGAAAATAAATCTTGAAATCTAAAATATTGACATGCAACGACCCAATATTGTTTCTGTAAACCCAAAGTCACTTAACCTTTTACTTTTGTGTTGACATTGTGGGGAACTTTAATTTTCCTACAGATTCCCTGAAGATGAGTGAAGATCTCTTGACTGAACCGCAAATTTTTAGAACATATACAGACATAGTTTTCATTTGTGCCGGCAGCTCCGTCCCAAGAGAAGCTGCTACAGTCTAAATAGAAAAGTTCAAAATAAGGTAAGAGTCAAAATTAAAGACACCGGCATAAATGACAAAACAGTAACAGTGGTTCTGCAGGCTTTTATCATCTGTCTCTGGAGGACATATTTATGAAAATGTCCAAGACCGTCCTCTCACTCAACTTTAACATCCAAATTGATGATTTAAGCAGAGAGCTCTTAACACTAAGGCTCCTATAGAGAGCTGGAAGTATGATCACACGGCTGATAAATTGTTTCTGCACTGGGAGACGTGCTGGTATTCCTTCGGGCTTCACTCACTCTCCAAGGAGCAAATCACAGTCCACAAAACTCTAAAAGTGTCCCTTTACGGTGATTCAGATCCCTGCAGCGGCGTGCGATCACAGTCATTTATCATGCGGAAGATGGAAATCTAATCTCTCTCTGCAGTAGCTGCGTATTTTTATAGAACAAGAAATGGTCGACCTTTGACTCCCTCCCCATATATGACTCGAGCTCGATTTCTCTCCATCTGACCTTTAACTCTTCACACTTTACATCCAATTCTTCTGCTTTCTGCTCCTCACTCTGAGATTTTATTGGGTTTGGGTGAATGAATGCACACAAGGTCCAAAATTAACATTCGCTAAATGTCGGCATACTTTGTCTCCTTTAGAAAAATCAATAGAAAGCCACCTTACGATCGTGCTGGGAGCTTTGTGAAACGATAACTTTTGAATGACATATGCGACTATATTTAGTCCTGTCTTTGTGTCTGGTCCAGGCTGAACACACAGCTTGCTTTTACCTGCTCATATCACTGTCTCCTTTTTTATTTTTATCATGACACAGGTGAAAACTTTGAGTTTACCCCAAAGGTGCGAAGGCCATTTATTGAAGGCCGAAGAGGCATCACTTTTCTTGTGCTGCTTTCATATGCCTCACACAATTATTTTTACCCTTTGAACCCTGAACAAAATTTGTTTGAATTCTTTCAAAAATACTGGCAAAAATAAAGGTAATGAGCAACTTGGCAAGAAGTTATTATAGGAAATGTGTAGATTTGAGAAAAAAAAAAAAAAGCTAGCAAAAAATTGTCCCAAAAACTAGATTCATAATTATCATAATTATATATTTAAAAACATTTTTTCAGAATATATATGAATATTTCAGAATATTTTTTGGGCACTCTTTTCAGGTTATTTCCCTTTCTTTTTATTTCGTAGGGTTTTTCATATTAGTTTTGGACAATTTTCTTGTTTTTTTTTTCTAATTTTTAAGTAATTTCTTTGTAAGATTCTCATTGTCTTTGAAAAAATAATGCCAATTTGTTAAGGTGTCGAAGGGTAACTACTTGCAAGGCTACAAGCCTTGGTAGGTTTTGGTCACAACTAAGTGATCACAAGGCAAAGCTGAACTCAAACCACTCTCAGAATAAACTGAGCTTTTTCTCTTACACATTTTTTTTAGGGGGGTGATGGGGTTTGTTTAAAAGTTAAACTTTGTTCTTTTGCAATCCAGATAGTTACACCTTTTCAGCGTTTAAACTGAAATAACTTTTGGTAAACACAAACTTTTAGGTTCTCACAAAATCTGTTTGTGTGCTATATGCATGCGTGCATGCGTGCGTGCGTGCGTGCGTGCGTGCGTGCGTGCGTGCATGCGTGTGTGTGTATGTACTGATAGATTCCTTAAACTTAATTTTGCTTTTATTCTGACATCCAGTGCATACATGTGGTGTAAATTTTGCGAATAATCTCATATTATTTTTCAATGTTTGTGTTTATTGAGGATGTTTGTGAAGACTGATGAGTTTAGTGAATGATTCTCTCCAGGTTTTATTACATAACTCCAAATAAAACTGTCTGTCTGCTCTAATGCGCTTCCCGCCTCACTTCCCTTTCTTACTTTTCTTTCTCTCCTCCTTCTTTCTTTCTTTCTCTCATTTTCTAACCAACTTTCTGTCACACCTTCTTTCTCTCTCTCTCTCTCTCTCTCTCTCTCTCTGTCTCATCTTCTGTCATCTTCCTTTTCCTGTTCATCCACTCTTCTCTGTCAGTGTTGCATCTTCCTGTCTTTGTCATGATCATTGTCACGCACACAACATCCCTTTTTGCCACCCTCCTTATCCCTCCGTTCCTTAACTTTGCCACTCTTCCTTTTACTTTATCTCTCTTTCTCGCTCACATGCTCTCTTTTGTAATGTTTTTTATGGCCTTCTCCCTGTCAACTTATTGTTTAATTGCTTCCCTCTTTCTTGGTCTACTTCCCATATCTCCCTCTTTCCCCCCTCAGTAGCTGATAATGTTAATATCAGTAGAGAGTTCCACGATCAAAGAGTCTATGATGAATAATAATTATGAGACAATTACTGCTTGGAGAGATAGGAGAGCTGCACACACACAGACACACACACACACACACACACACACACACACACACACACACACACACACACATACAGCCAGCTTCTCGGCCTGTCAGTGTTGTTTCGATGTAGCCAAGCTCTTATGCGAAACAGGACACACCCACTGATGTACAGACATGCAAACATACACACAGAGACAGACACAAAGGTTTGTGTGAGGAGAGCTCTGTGTGTGTGTGTGTGTGTGTGTGTGTGTGTGTGTGTGTGCTGCATAGATCATCTCACTCATCTGTTTCTGCTTCATGTGAATTCATAAATACATTTCTGTATTCATCAGGAAGAAGGGGAACACAGTTGTTCAGTGTTTCCCATAGATTGCCACTGTATGCAAGCAGCTGAATGTCACTCGTGGGGTGGATAATTGATCTGTTGATATGTTCACAGCTGATCAGCTGATCAGATCTGCTGTTTGTAAGTCTTAGTTATGTGGAGTATGAAGCTTTGAGTCAAGTCCCGACAGAAAGACACACAATCATGTCTTATAAACTGTTCTTCAGGTCCTTCCTAAACAAGTGCTTATTATATTAGGTTTTATTATGAAGGCCCGAGCACCAACTGCAGATCGGCAAAGGCTGTCTCAAAATCACAAAATAGTGATAATAATATTAATAATTAAATTAAAATAATAATAATTGTAATAATAATAATAATATTACATACAACCTCAGAGGTATACTAGCATGTTTTGTTTTGTTTTGTTGATCAGCTAAGTTACAACAATGTGGTAAAGCATAAAGAAAGCAAGAGAACACAGAAGAGACTGAATATAGCGCAAAATTTAAGACAGCCATTGCAAAATTTAATAGTCATCCGAGTCATCTGGAGTCACTTCGCCCAAACTTAGACTCTAACAATCACTTGTAATTTCTCAGCTGAATGTTTTGCGTGTTGCTTTAATTTTTTTAGACGACAGCCGATTCTTTACATCTATAAACATTCTTTTTATTGAACATTTTCAAAATTAGAACAGTCCAGCACAGTGCATATATGGATTATATGAAATATGCAGCAAATCCACAATACATCCACAGCAATGATCTAAAGAATCCTTATTAGATCTACCATTTCAGGTAGTTGCACTCTGAGTTCCTAGGTGCTCCAACACTTTGCCAAATTTTGCTGTAAAAAGGTCTTTCTGACCGTTAATACCAAATCTTAGTCTTTCCAAAGAAATACAGTCTGATATCAGAGACTTCCTCAAATGTATTGAAGGGGGTTCATCTCCTACCCATTTGGTCATGACAGCCTTTCGGCTCAACATGAACAAAAAATCGATTCTTTACATCTAAATGTGATGATCTAAGCCAGTTTGTCGTTCTGCTGGTCTGCACCGATAACCACACCATTCTTCCTGTTCACACAGTGAGACTAGCTGTGAGATGTTAAAAAACAGCCCTCTGTTGCATGATAGCGTTGTGTATGTGTGTGTGTGTGTGTGTGTGTTTATGTGTTTGTAGACTATAACATTCATTTTTGCCTTTTTATTCTCTCTCTATTGATATGCATCTCAGTCTTCTCTAAACAAACACCCCCAAAACACACACACACACACACACACACACACACTGACTCAATGAATACTTTCATCTCTGATCCTAACACTTTTATGTCTCTATCTTCAGTTACATCTGTGTGTGTGTGTGTGTCTGTGTGTGTCTGTGTGTGTGTGTGTGCCATCAGCCGATGAGTCAGTGTGCTCTCCTCGCTCGAGGATCAACCAGGAATAAACACACACTCAGGATCCTCTCAGGTCTTTCCATGATGTTTTTCTCATCAGTGATCACAGAGCCTCCAACTCTTCTCTCTTCTTCACACAAAGTGAATCACAACGCAAACTCAGTGCCAGGAAATGAACCTGACTCACTCTCACCTCTAGGACCACCACACTCACTTTGCTCATTTGGTAATAATGTATAAGGTACAGTTTTGAATCCAGAATGTTGAAAAACTAGAATTACCGTCCCATGGTTGCATGCCTCTGCACCACAGTCAGGTTGCAGGTTCAGTTTGCATCCGTATCTGTGAAATGTGGACTCTTCACACACAGAAGATGTCAAAATCATTACAGTTTCAAGATTAATGTCACCAATTTAGCAACTAATCAAATGTCTCCCCTTCTTTTCCTGAGATATGAGGTTAACTAATAGTCAGAAAAGTTTTTTTGCAGAACATTACAATGTTCCAGCTGACCTTTGACCTCTTGGATATAAACTGTCAGCTACTATTATAACTAACTATTATATCATATTATACATTTGTGTGAAATCTGAGCATATGAATTCTTGAGTTATGGCCAAAAACATGTTGTATGAGGTCACAGTGATCTTGACCTTCAACTTCTGGCCATCAGATTCTGATAGGTTCATTCTTGAGTCAAAGTGGATGTTTGTGCCAAATTAAAAAAAAAAAAAACTGTGTTCTTGAGATATTGTGCTCACAAGAATGAGACAGACAAAGTCAAAATGATATTGACCTTTGACCTATGACCACCAAAATCTAATGAGTTCATCCTTGAGTCCAAGTGGATGTTTATACAAATTTGAAGAAATAGCAACACATTGTCATCCAAGGTTGTCACATGGTGCCACTCTGTTAGTGACCATCCGCGTCTACTTACGACATTTCAGGCATCCTTTTGCATCAGCTGTTTACACTCGGGGCTGCCGTTACTGTGATGTCAGCATATGCAAATGGTGGGATGAAGCAGCACCATACTTATGTTTACAACAGTGCAGACTGTCATGATGGTTAAGATTAGGCAACAAAGTCACAGATGCCTTGGTTTAGGCAAAAGAGACACATGGTAAGGTGTAGAAAAAGACCCACACACATCCAAACTGGAAGTGAACTCAGGATGGAAGTCAGTTGTTTGTGGGACCCATCCACCTCCCCTCCCACCCTATAAGTGCATTTGCGCGCCTTATATTACATGGTTGCTGGCAGTGTTATTACCTGATGCTGCCCTTCAGTGTTTCATTTGCACATGACCAGTTCTGTCCATCTGCATTTTCAAGTAACAGCGTCCATGAGTGTTGCATGTGGACACACCCGGTGCCATCTGGTCATCTGCCAGTATATAATAACAACGCCACCAGTTCTGTCCAAGAGCGTTCTCATCTGATACCGTCCAGCCATGTTGCAGTATGACGTGGAAGGTGGCTTTTGGCGTCATGCTCATTTGACAAGTTCAGAGTGAGATTGGGCTGGAAATTCCCTCATGGTGTATTTGAGATATTGCACTCACAAGATAAGCTCGCTGTATGGACATACAGACAACCCGAAAACATAATGCCACCGCTCTCAGCTAATGCTGGCGTGGAGGTTTAAAATAAGATTTCTGAGCACAATAAGGTTTTGAGCGTTTTCATTTCTCTGTGTTTGCTCTAAAGAAAAAACCTACCACATTCTCATTTGAAATTTTGTGTACTTTCATGCAGATCTCGATTTCTGATTGTAGTTACCATAAGTGACATTTGAATACTGTGATTAGAGCCGATACTATCGGTCGATATTGGCCCATCACAAATATATAGGTATTGGCTGAAATGTCGTCCAATATACACAATATGTAACTTTTATTTTTTAGAGTCGCAAAAAAAGATGCTTCAAGGGATTTAGAATTATCAAATTCCCAATGAAGTTACTGTTTCAGTGCACTGATTTGAAATTTGAAAATAAAAGTTTATTGTCAACCTATAAAATACGTCAGAAGTAGTTTATAATCATATCCCAGGGATAACTGCATTGCTTGATTGCATATATACATGTTGTAAGACATATGTCTCCACATGTTGTAAGACCGTTACTACTGCAGATCTCTGTGTCTATCTGTCCTTATTGGCTGTTAGACTGCTCGACATTAAGATCCCATTTTCACCAATTATGAGCACATGGTCTGATCACAGACTTTGCAGTTACACCTGGTATTAACAAATATTCTCACTATGTCCAAACTGTACCTCAGTATGCAAATAACCGAGGGACAGCTACAGCACTCCTCCTGCTAACTCACCAACCCCCATCAGTCACATGTCCCTCTTCTTGCATATGGTAGTTGTCCCTTGGGAGTCTCCAGAAGTCTTTCTTCCTGGTGAATATATGGAGCTGTATGAACAAGAAGCAGGATGTTGTTTGTCTTTAGAGCCGTCCTCCCAATAAAATCCGACTACACTGTATTTGTATGTATGAGTCAAGAGTGTACAGTGTCAGAGGTCGGAGTCGTGGCTCCTGCACATGATTCACTCTTCCTTCTCTGCCATGCAAATGACTCACCATTTAAATCATAAAGGTCAGATTTAATCTTTGTTGCTTTTGTAGCTCTGTTGCCCTGAAGAAGGACAGAAATTCAAAAAAAGACTCTGGATGATCCATTCTTTCATTTCTTTTGTCTTGTTCTTTTGTCTCGACCCTTTCTACCTCTTTTTTCTCCTCCCATTAAAGAAGTAAGTAGTCCTATTCAGAAACCAGCATACCAACACACAGTCACTGTGAAATAAGCGTGTTAAATTTCCTCCTTAGATGACTTACTTGCTCCTTGTGTGTTTAAGTGGATTTGCTGGAGAGCACAGCAGAATTGAGGGGGTAGAGGTGATGGGTGCACAGTCAGCGAGTTCAGAGAGGAAGGAGAGATGCATAAAGAGAGGGAGCGAATGGAGAGATGTTGTGCATGTTGGAGTAATATATTATTATTTACAGATAAAATCTGAGGTGAAGCAGCTGTTTGATGCTCCCTGGAGCAGGGTTTGCATTCCCCGTGACTCGAACATGCACGCATGTTGCTGTTGGAGCAGCTGCTATCTTCATGTACCTGGTTAATACTGATAAAGGTGTTTTTCATTTCATGGCTAAACCACCGTATCTCCACTGTTTTCACCAGTAACAGCAACTCCAGTGCTTATCAAGACAGATGATGAATCATCTGCATAAGTTGCAGACACACCTTTTCTAAGTGACTGTGTTGACTTGAGCAGTGGAGCCCAAACTCCAAAAAGTTTTTTTTTGCATTGTTTTATTCCATCTGACATATGTTTGAAGCCTCCTTATTAGATGTAAAATAGAAGATTCGAAAGGCCAATTTATGCTATCTGCATTCATGCGTGTCTTTGGATGCGCATTGCTCCATCACTGCACAACAAATAGATCTATTTGGATGATCGCATGAGCACAACTGTCAGTAGACTATCAATACAGAAAGTACTGTATGTCCAAGTCTGAAGAGAAAACAAGATTCTGTAAATATAAAAGGAAAAATATCTTTTTTAAAAAATGTATTTAATATTTAGGTCATGCCTGAAAGTGCTTCAAGAAAATTTAAAAGAAAAAAGAAAAAGAAAAACACATTTGTGAATGGTGTTCAATATGCAAGAAAGAGACACCACATCCTATAGGTGACAAAAACACTTGGTTAAGGTTTTCAGTTGTTTCATGCTGGACTTGGAAAAGAGGTTGCATTAACTGAATATTTTCCAAATATTTCCATTGACCAAAGTTTCTTTTAACAATGACAAAAAAACCTTAACCTGTCTATCATTTTTACAAATTAGAGCAGTGAGTGCAATCTCCTTAACTTTAAATAATTCACACAGTTATCTGGTCTGTGGCATGTTCATTAGCCGCAGAAAGTATCACAGCATCACCAATACAGTCTCATCCCAACTCGTCACATGGTGCCGCTCTGTCAGTGATCTTCCACATCAGCTTATGACATTTTAGGCATTCTTCTGTTTACACTGCAGAATGCCGTTTCAGTGATGACGATAAATGCACATGGTGGGATGACGCTTTCACAACATGAGCACTGTCCAAATGCTTAGGATTAGGCAAGTCACTGATGGTTAGGTTTAGACAAAAGAGACATCCAAACAGGAAATTGAAAAGCCGACGCTCGCATGAAAATTGTTTGTGGGACCCATCTGCCACCCCTTCTGCTCACCCTATAAGTGCACTCACACTCCTTATATTACATCATCACAGTCAGCGTTAAACCCCCAACGCCGTTCTCCAAGGTTTCATGCACACGCAACCAGTTCCATTCGGTTGCCTTCTTAAGTGACGCTACTTGTGCGCATTGCATGTGGACACGCCTGGCACCATCTAGCCATTTGCTGGCATATAATAACAACACCACCGGTTCCGTCTGGCCCTAATCTGGCCCTGTCCAGCTGTTTTTTAGGGGGATGAAGAAGGTGGCTTTTGCCAATAAGCTCATACACCGAAAGCACTGACAGAGCGGAACAAGACTGGGCTGGTATTACAGTATAGCAGGGTATTTAGAAACTTAAATACAGTAATTTTCAATACTGTCAAAAAGTACAGATGCTCATCTGTCTGCTAACCTCAAAGTGGAGACGAAATAATGGGGACGTTTTGCATGCAGTGCACATTACTGTATCTCAACCAAACCACAGTCAGTGATTGTTGGAACAGTGGACTAACTAACTGAACAACACTAAACAAGACAGTTTTGGTGTTTATTTAGGTTCTGTTAAGTTTGAACTAAGTGTTTTAGGATGAGTTAACAAGGCAATTGAGCTTGTCTTAGTTTAGTAAAAGCGAGAAACTTTAAGTCAGAAAGTGAACAGTTACATTTGTCTGTTAAATCTGGACTATAGGTTTAATATTACCTTTCTTGACATTTTGTGGGTTTGTTTTATGTATTCCTTTGAATGAAAATACCAAGCAAGCTTACTGAACATAAAGTCAGCAGGGAGGATAGCGCTACACACAAACAAGTGTCATATACCTAATATCGCTGTAACATTCAGTATACGGTGCAGTTTAACACTTATAACATGGGACACTGTAATGAGGTGCAGTGCTTTATTGTATGGCTGTGTGTGTGTGTGTGTGCGATTTGATCACTGCAGCAGTTAACTGCAGTTTGTTTGTAGTTGCTCTGTTTGTCTGTTTGAACACACCTTTCTTGTATTCATGTGATTCCTCTCCCTGCTGCGTGTTTGCATGTATAATCGCGTGTGATCTCTGTGTGTGTGAGATCTCTAGGTGTATGTGTGTGTGTATGTGTATAATTATAGCAGCTGTAAATAGGTCACACTGTGTAGCGTTGTCTCTGTTAATGTGGACGTCTCTGCCAGGAAGAACAATCAATAGCAGCTCTGCTGGGAGAACAATCAGTGCTATCTGCATCCCTCCATCTTTTCATCTTATCACATCTCAATCTCTTTGTATGCTTTCTTTCCCTCTATCCACCTCTCTTTCTGCCATTGTTGTATATCCTTCTGTCATCATCTCCCTTTCCTCCCTTTTTTCTCTGTCGCCTATGCATTGTTCATTTCAGTTAAATTAATATGAAGTAGGTAAACACCAACAAAGCCCACATCTATCTGCTCGCCTTTTTTGTATTAGTAGAAATATATAAATAATATTTAAGTATTCAGTCTTTTAATTTATGAAGATATATAATTCACTTTTGATTTTGACAATGAGAATACATAGAGTGAAGATACACAGATTCCAAACATGTAGTTCATAGTACTAAAATCAGTTTGTCTGTGAGTATTTATTTTTTTTTTTAGATTAATTTATTAACCCTTTAAAACCTGAGCAAATTTGGCTTAATTTCTGGGATGAAAACAATGAGCAATGAAAAAAGAAGTTACCCAAAAAATTGCTAGAAATTAATTTTAAAAAATGTTTGTTTAATAACTCCAAGAAAATTACCCCAAATTAGTAAAAATAGATAAATAAATAACACCCAAAAAACAAACAAGGAAGCAATCTGGGGAAAAAAGGCTTAGAAATTATAAGAATTTTATAACATAATTTTATTTTTTTATTTTTTTACTTTTTCTAGAGACCTTTTTCTCCTGCTCTTTTAAAAATAACTTTCTATGGGTGTTTCCACACAGGCATTTTTTACGTCGGCCCAATCAAACTTTGGGCCTGGGTGCGGTGCGTCTGGGCCAGTGTGAAAACAGCACTTGCACTTTGGTGCGGACCAAAACAGCTATCAGAGAACTCTGGTGGGGACTATTTGTGGTGTGAAAGCACATGGCCTCGATCCGCCCCAACTATCTGGTGTACTCCACAAGTTTGAGCTAAAAAGGCTCCTATAGTTCACTTTGCTTTACTTTTATACTGTTTCGTTTGTCGAGAGTGGTACATACAAATGATATCGAAAGCAATAAGTAGCACCAGGAACAACACACGTACACGCACATTTATTTCTCTTTACTTCTCAGCACTTTGGTGTGGCCTTTGGATCAGAGTAAAAACAAAGGTGTGTGAAAGTGAGCCCTACTAGCTGAAAAATGAAACAATGTATAATTTTTGCTTCTGGTGCGCACCACGGGACTGCACTAATATATGTGAAAACTACCTAAATCCAGTAATTTCTCCCAGTGTGAAACATTTATTACCAAGTTGCTCATGCCAAATTGGAACAAAGGTTTAAGTAGTAAAAGGCCTCAAAAAGCAGCACAAGAAAAATGATGTCGCCCCAGGTTTCAAAGAGTTAACTGTTTAATCTATGTCAAAAGTGGATAGAAGTGATCATTAGGAGTTACCAAAATCAAAGGTGACATCTCCAAATGTCCTTCTCTGTCTGACCGATAGCCCAAACCTTCAGAGATATCCAGGTTGCACTGAATCAAGCCATTCAACTCTTTCACTCAATAAATGACTCAAATGAGGGAATGTACCAGACATTTTTAACAAACACTAGATATCAAACAAAAGCCAAAGACTGTGTTATATTAAGTTGCTATGTGCTGTATATTCACCAATTCTAAGCAGAAGGTCTCTCCTCTCTCCTCCGTGCCACTGCATGCATGTCAGCAGCTCCCTGTACTAAAGAGTAGCATGAAAGTCAAGAGCACTCACTCCGCAGCAAAAATTAGGGACCAAAACTTCCCCAAAAGCACAGTACCTAGAAAAAATTGACTGTTCGCCATCTTCTCTCGTTATCTGTCTAAACATCCACAAACCCTCCTTGGACAGCACCATGATCCTTAAAATTATGCTTCACATAATGCATAAAGTGCAGTTTCGCAGGTCAGTTGGTTGATTAACATGTATATTTGGTATCCCATTAATCTTTTTGTGTTATTTTATATCAGCTCCTGAAGCTTCTAAATACAACAGCTTGTTTGGCACTTTCTGCAGAACTACCTCCACTTCAGGACAAAAGTGTGATGTTTCGCTCTCTACACACTTTCATTCGGCATTAATTCTCTAAACTTTTGCTCTTTTTCAGTCTCTGTTCGTGCACACAGCACAGCAGTCTCATGCCATCGTATGGGGATCTGAGGGGCTTTCACCAGTGCTAATTAGGATCAACTGTTTCACGCATTTAACTTACGGGTTTAAGAACACATCATGAATCAAACGTAGACTTTTTGTTGGACCTTTCTCAAGAACACATTGAATAAAAGCACTTAAAAAGATATTGGTGGGGCACTGGTGGCTGAGTGGATAAAGCAGGTGCCCCATGATCAAAGGCAGTGTCCTTGCCACAGCAGCCTCAGGTTCAACTCCCACTCAGGGACCCCTGCTGCATGCCACCCCCCCCCCCACACCATCAATCCATCCTATCTAACAAAGGTGAAAATGCCAAAAAAAAAAAGATATTGGTGAATGAAGGCCATTTTTTTCTATGAAAACAAAACAATTATTCAACTAACTGTTTTAGTAAAAGTAGTTTTACTCACACCTACCTTGAATTCTTTCTCCCAGTCTATCTTTCAGTTTTTGTTAGTGTGCCATTGGGTTAATAAATTTATATTTCATGTCTCCGTAAATTTTTGATATTTGTTTTTCTTGGTGAGCAGATCTGCTGTTCTGTGCTGAGCGGCCTCAGGCTGACTAAGAGTCATAAATCTGTCTGGATGAGTTAGATGCAGTGCGGCAGAATTCTACATATTAAACACAAAGAAAGTCAAGGACAAAGCTCTTCTCGCTGGTGGGGGATGTGAAAGGACTGAGAGTTTCTCTCATGCACTGTCTGAGTCCTGGCCTCTGACCCTCAGAGAGTTTCAGTGCCTGCACTTCATTACTGCTCCATCCTTATTCTTTAGTCTCCAGCTGTGCATACATTTTTTATGGTCATTACTGTTTTTACTGGGGGTTTTTTCCAAACACGAGGGAAAGACTCATCTTCAACATGTGATTAATTACATAGTTTGGTCTTAATGTGGAAATATAATTAGAGGTCATAAGTGTAAACTAGCACCTGAGTTGGTGAATTAAGCCTCTGTGTTTGCCCTCAGAAAACACATTATTCTACAATACTTGTATGCAGTTATACTTAATGACAGCATGCAGCACTTGGCTTTCCGTGAATCATCCTGTTTTTTTTGTTTTTTGTTTTTTTTTCTGCTCCAAAGTGAGCTGTATCTACTCGATAAAAAGTATGTAAGAGTTGTGATTATGAAACTATATTTTTTAAGTGGAAATTATCACCTTCTAGCTGTGATTTTTCACAAAACTCCCACAATCCTCCTCATGCTAATGAAATGAACATCACACAGCAGGAGATTAAACTTCTGCGTTTCTTTCTGTTAGTTTGCATGAACGACTGCAACACAGTGATGATAATCGAGCTATTATCTGTCATTGTTAAATTAGGTCTATAAGTTGCCACCACATGTGTACCAAGGGACGGTATAGAATGTGTATTTTCCCTTTCCTTTTCTCCGCGTGTCTCCATACAGCAGGGTGCTTTTTGTGCATTCACGGATGGCAGAGGGACAGGGGTTTGCGCCCATATTGCCTCTAGCCAGTCTGATAAAATCTAACCCACCAAACTGCTTTAATGAAGCTGTCAAACATACTGCACGCTGTTTAATTATTCACCACCTCGATGCAGACTGTATGGATAAACAACTCTATATAGGCGGTGCTTCAGTAACAGGACTTGTACATCTTGGGGTATTAATGAAGCTGAGATGCAGTTACAGGTTGGAATTCTGCACTGTGTAGCCGTCAAATCACAGTTAACTCTGCCTCAAATGTATCTGCAACAGAGCTTTAGGTGATACCCAACCAGGGAGGAGAGCAGCCATTTCCAAGTTTCTCAACAGTGGACCCCAAACTGGGTCACTTCCACTGAAGGAAGTTATATTCTGCAAGTCATAGGTAGGTAGTCAGACTGGAACCCGGGTTTCCCCCTTTAGGTGGGATTCTATTACAGATTTGCACAAAACTTAAGCTATATTTTCAAAATGTCTAGGCAATACATTTGTGAGATGACTGCATTTCCTTTGAGTGGTGTTATACGACTTCTCCTCTCATGATAATATTCCAAGAAGCATGACGATGGATGTTCATAACATTAGCAGGTTTATTTCTATTGCAGCCACAGCTCTAGCCGTCATTACTTCCAATCCAAGACCATGTAGGCATGTTATGCGAGTGGTAATGGAAAGGCGAGCCCCTTATACATATGAGCAGCTACATATGAGGGATTTCTGGGACGTGATAGTCCATGATTTCAGAGGAATTGTGGATTCAAAACTACCAGATGATCTGCTCAATGTTATGTGATGTAATAAAACCTCTATTTATCTGTCTAAATTATATATAGACATATATATCCATTATCTGCACTTTTTAAGGTAATTTACTCATAAGTTTTTAAGTCTTTTTTTTCTTCCTTATTTCCAGGTAATTTTTTGTAACTTTTTGAAAAAAATTTTGTACATTTTTGGGCAATGTCTTGTCTGGTGGTTCATGCTGTGCACTACACACAGTGAGTTTAATAGAAGGAGGAGCACTTGTATTCATCACAACATAAAAAAATATACCTTTGGGATAACTTATTACCCTGGTATACCATAATACCATGATACTGCCCAAATACTGGGGATGCACTGAGGTGATTCACAGGATCCTAACCGTGTGTTAGTATGTTATCTTCTTAATAAAAACCTGATTGCTTCCTATACCTGGTTTACTTGCATCAGGTCAATCATCTACAGCTCATTAAGAGAATTTAAGAGCTGACTGGTTATCCGCAGTGTTAAAGCATTCGGATATGGATTGGGGGTAAAAGATATTTTGTTCAAAATATAGTCCACCTTTCTCAAATCCACATGACACCTTCACAGCTTTAAGGTATGAAAAAATGCCAACATCTTCTCTACTACAATAGGTACATAAAGAGACCCAGGTGTTCCTGGATGTAACAGCATTGATGTGTGATGATTTGTGCTGTTTTTAAACAACAGTTTGACTGTTAAGAGTTGACCAGAGTTTAGGATGGACCAGACACTGTGGGTGGGAAGCAAAACAAAATCTGTTTCCTGTCTTGGATGCAGTGTGATCAGAGCACAATGTCCTGAACACAACCACAGCTCTCTGAGCTGCTGGCACAAACATGGTAAACACAATTCATAAATAACATGACTGCTTACAGAGCTAATCATTCACAGACAGACAGTTTCTAAAAAATGCATGTGATTTGTAATACTGTTGTTAAATTGCACAGATCACTTAAACACACCAGATCGTTTTTTTTATTTAGATACTGCATTAATCAGTGGATGAAGAAGGTACATTTTAAATAACTTGCAATTACTACTCATAGCTGAAAAGTTCCTCACTTTGGACACAGTTTGTCATATTTATTGTGGTTTTTAGTTAATGTTTATTCTAATTTAAATTAAAAAAGGAAGAAAAGAACAAACAACAAACTAAAATATGAATAGCAATACTTTGACTGTGGTTAGTGAGTTAACTTTAAAAAAAATAATACTTAAATAACACTATTTCAGAGCAAATTCATCTTCACTTCACTGCTTGTTTTTGATAACATCACAGTTTGTCATTGACTTTGTTTTATTTAAAGGTCCCTGAACAAAAATATCCTGCTTTGGATTGGTTTGTTTGTTTTTCTGCTTGTGTGTGTGTGTGTGTGTGTGTGTGTGTGTGTTTGAGTGTGCATATTACCCACATCAAAGTTAGCTTACTTCATTATAAAAAATCTTAAAATTGCATCTAGGCCTACCCCCCTTTGAAATATTATTCATATCAAAACTCATGTCTTAACTATAGAATGGGATAAATGTGTACTGCCAAGTTTCGACAGATTTATCTTGATGCAGAAACAAACTGAGCTTCCTTTTTGGGAGCTCAAATTTAGCTGCCAGGGGTCCTTTTGAAACTGTTATTGTGAATAAAGGTAATAAAATTACATTTGATTCAGCCCAGTTGCTAGAAGAAAATGTCATGTCATCATATCTAAAGTGACATAATGTATAAACTGATTTTGTCATTGAGACATCAAGGGGATGCTGGACAGGCAAGCTGCAGAGCGCTGTTTGAGACCAACAAACAGCAGAACCAGTTGTGATTTAATGAGTCATTACTGTGATCCAGTGGATTTTAAGGCACCAAATGTGTGTGTTTTGTGGCTTCTGTCACTGTTTTTTTTTTTTCCGCAGGGACATAAGGGCCACCAAAAGTGGTGGTTTTATAACAAGGAATAGCTGCATTTCCAGATGGGACAGTTTAATGGCAAAGCATGAACATTTCCTGATCATGAGAGAGTGTTTGTGTCTCAATCAAACTATATTAACTCTTTCAAATAAAGTGAAAAAAAAATATGTTGGAACAACTCTTATTTTATCAGAAATTAACTTAAAGCATGTGTTTCTAAATATGGTAATTAGGTACATAACACTAGAATTTGGCAAAACTTTGTTGCAAAAAATTGTATTATCAACTAAAAAAGTTGTGTTCATAATTATGGTGATTAAGTATTAAATTATCAGAAATATGAATACTCATTTTTAAGTTGACGTTTTTCACATTGTTTAAAAGAAAGTGCGTTTATAGTGTTACCATAATTATGAACACATGTTTTTCAGTTAATTGCTAGTAAAAATTAAATTGGTCCAACAATTTTTTTCACATTATGCAAAATTAATTTTACAGTGTTAACCATAGCATATTTCAGTGTATCTGCTACACGATAAAATACAAATGCAAGATATTTGTGGTTTGCAGAAACAGAGAACACCACCATGCTTTTCTGGTGACTGGGTTGGAAGATTTGTTTTATTGCAGAAACAAACTAAGCTCGTTTTTTTTCTGAGCTGAAATTTGCCTGTTTTAAGTGTTTTTGTGACTGTTACTGTGATTTAAGGTTGTACAAATACTTTTGACTTGATGTCACAACATGTGGATGACGATATTGCAGCACAAACTTACACATATAATGCTACGGCCCACATGCTTTATGCAGCACTGTGTTTAAAATGTGGGATTCAGTGCATGTGGTTCTTTTGTCACCTTTCTTGGTGACACACTGGTTTTGTTTTAGCGGCTGCAGAATCTCAGATACAGTTTCCCCGCCTGCCTTCTCTGTTCTACTCAATTAATCAGCAGCGTCACTAAATAGACTCTCTACAATCAGTGGCCCCAAATTGCTTCTAAGATGAACAGCTAAAAGCAACACTTTGAAATTACTTTTAAAATTAACTACCAAAGTCAGCAGCCCCAAATTGGCTGCAGAATGATCAATTAAAAGCAACAGACCTAAATAGCTCTGGAAATGAACACCACAAAACAACGGCCGTGAATTATAATGAACAAATGAAAAGTTTATTTCCAAAGCGCTGTAATGTATATTGACTTTGGTGGGAGAGAAAAAAAAAAAAATCTCATTAACCGAGGAGCATCACTAACGTTGAGTCCACTCTGTGAGGTGGTCACAGTTTTGTCACAGAGAGGGAAGCTGTTTATCCATCCTTAAGAACAAGGTTTCTCAAACTTTATATTCAAAGGTCTGGATCGATTTCTATTCAAGGCCAATGTTCCAGAATTATTGGTGATAAGCAAATTACTTTTATCAAACTGTCTTATAACTTACAAGAAACGTATATTCAAGTTTAAGGCAGTCTGAGACTGAAAGCACTCAAGCCAAGTGGAAAACATTCCACTGTTTGACTGCAGTCAGTTACTTAAACAAAAGTTCTGTCCATGTGTCTTTGTAAATTTGGTTTTCTTCGTCAACTTTTCTTTTCTTTGCACGTTTGGATAATGACATCCTCACCGCATAGGGGACATAATGCACACTGACAGAAGACCCCGAAATCTGCTTTCTTGTGCCTGCAGGATGGAACATCAATGCTAGTTAGCCATTAACCAACTTGCTAATTTTGAATGGATGCCTGTTAGCCAACTCTTGAACTCTGACACGTGTTGACTTAAAAATGCTTGCCAGCTGTCAGCATTGCCATGACAACAATGTCAAACAGGGAAACAATTATGTTTAAGGCTTAATCTCGGGCCAGGATTGCTGCAACGATCTCAAGATAGACTATATTCTACAAAACTAACAATTTATTGATAAGTTTCAAACTAGTGCTGTCCAGCGATTAAAAATTATATATACTGTAATTATTTAATCTAAATTAATTGCATACATGAATTTTTGCTGTGAAAGTATTTTTTAAAAATTCAATTCACGTTTACAAACACAAATTCCAATCATTTATGAGGTCGCACAAGCTCCTGCATTGTCAACAACATGGTCCTTCAAATATTTTACAATAAAATGCCTTGTATCAACAACTGATGGGATTCAAGACATTGTCAGAGGACTATTTTTTTTAAACAGAAGCAGGAAAGTTTGAGTGAAACCAACTTTTTTGCATTTCATCATCTCTCTGATGGACAGAGACTTTTAAACTGAAGTAAAAGTTAGTTGGAGTCAATATAATTATCAAAACACCATTTTCACTGTCCATTTAGAGCAAGCATCGGAGGCTGTGCTGGTTTGGACCTCCGGGTTCACGGTTAAATGCTTTGCATTGAGGCGATATTTCAGGCTTGAAGTCACTTTGGCTATAATGACGCGCCAGGTCAAAGCACACCATGGAACACTACAAATCAGAATTAATTTTGTCAATGCGTACGTACACGTACACTTCATTACCTGATATTGTTGCATTCCCAATACGAGGTGTGGGCTGGGTCTGGATTGACTTGCTGTCCATACCAGATCCACACCAGAGTACAGAATTTGGGAACGTCTGCTTTAGACAGTGCAGCTGTCACATCTTTTGTGGTCACTTTATTTTGGATGTTGAAGTTCCTGTAACACACCGATTCCCTCTCAGCTCATCCTCTGGATCTGGAGGGTTGTTTTACTCCAACGGAGTGGAAAAACTCTGCATTTCACCCCTCCAAATAACAGATGTTTAGCTCCACATGTGAGTCTAATTAGATTGGAAAAGTGAAGTTGTACATGTTTGGTCAAGTGTTAGTTAATAGGCTTGTGTAAGGAGGCTTGTAAGCAAAGAGGAATGAAGGCAATGGCAAAATAATATGCAAAATGGATGTCGGGCTTTCCATGATGGTTTCTCCACTGGTGTTTCATAATCTGTTTTTCGGGACCCTAAATTAGTCACAGAATTAATTCCTTGTGGCAGAACACAATCTGTGTGTTCAGAATCAGCAGGGGATGATGAAGAAATTAGATAATCATCTTTAAATCATACTTTTCATGTCGTGTCACTATATTGTTTCCCAGAAGCGTCTCAGGGCTAAGATGATCTCTATAGACCTTTCTGTTCTGCTGTCACATTTCATACTTGTACTGCAACTTGATGAGTAAATCCAGCTCACTCCAGTGTCTTGTGTAGTTTTAATATGAACAAAATGGGGAAAAGAGGCTGGAGGGAAAACGATATGCATGCTCGTTTACCGTTCTTAAAGCTATGCTGATTTTGGTGAATTCTCAGCATGTTTCTACCAAACTATAACCCCTTGAAACATGGATCGTAATCAGTTTTCTTGTGCTTTTCCCAAGCATTTAAAGCTTTGAAACACTGAGCAAATGTATGTAATTTTTTTCAAACACATGGGAAAAGGTAATAAGCAATTTTGGATGAAATGTCTTAAAAATTGCAAAAAAAAAAAAAAAAGCAAATGTGACAAAAAAATAACCTTAAGAATATGCTAAAAAGTGAGATGATCATTTTCAAAAGTTCATATAATGAAGGAAAAATACCAAAAAACTTCATTTGTAATTATTAGATTTATTTAAAAAAAATTATTATTTATACATATTATTTCATATCAGGAATTTTTCAGGTCTATTTTACAGTAATTTTTGTGTAACTTTTTACAAATTTCTTGCAAGTTTTTGGGTCATTTTTTTAAGTTGCTCATTGCCTGCTTTCCATGTTTTTTGGCCATTTCCTGGTAAGTTACTCGTCCCCCTCCAATGTTTTAGAAATAACTCAAGCTGATATTCAGGTTTCAAAGGGTAAGTGGCAACACACTGTTGTGTGAACATAGGAGTGGTGCCGCGTCATCCCACTACATACATATGTTGACATCCTGGCAGCATCCTGGAACATCATCAGTTGGCACGGCAAGAACTTAAAACGTCATAGGTTGATGTGGAAGGTCACTGACTGGTCACCACCATGTGACGAGTTGGGAGTGAGAACATGTGGGGTTGGCTTGTCAATAGCACAGTGTTGCAATATTACAGTTATTGCCCTCATACTGATGTTGATGAGTTTAAAAAAACTGATAATGAAACAAAGTGTTTTTATACAGATTCACGAAATTAGTTTCCTTTTTTTTTACTGGTGACCCAGATACATATTGAGCGAGACATTTTACCGTTGTAGACAGAAGCTGTCAAAGCTCTCTAGTAAATCAACTATGTAATGGTGACACTGTTTCTAACTAATCTCAATCCTAGTTTGGTATTTCTGTAATGCAATTCTTCTTACTTATCAGTCGGTTTATACACAGATAGAGATATCTCTGCAATAAGCCAACATCCCTTGTTATAATAGATTCATTGGCTTCTCTCTAGTTCAACTCAATCACCAGAGTAAGTGCTAGCATTGTTTCTTTAAACCACTGATATGCTGCATCTGTATTAGATTGTATTAGATTATGTAGTTATTTTTACATATGTATGTTACATATGTGTCATATTGTTAACATGTGGTTGTAGGTTTAGGCCCAAAACCCACTTGGTTATGGTTTGAAAAAAAATGTGTTGGCTTAAAATTGTAACTTTTAGTTGCACCATCTATCTTTTGGTACAAACAATCACATTTTGTAGCACTATGTCATCTAGAAACACAGCAACAAGCAGCTAATAAACAGACAGGTTTTGTGGCTAGAAAAACACTGGAAACACTGTGTTGGCTCCTTAGAAACAATCTTTTTTGTTTATTTTTCTTTTTTTTTTGGTTGTAAATCTTGAACATACACTGCATATAAAGATGGACAACATGACAGTTCCCCTAAAGTGTGATATTCCAATCTGGATCGCCCCCTGGTGTCTGTCTGCAGTATAGGTCATAAAGCCCACCCCTCCATGTTAGTGAATAGGACGTGAACTTGAACTTTGAAAATTTTAAATTATTTTCAAATATGTGTTTAGTCTTTAAGATTCTAAATGGGTTGGCCCCTCCTTCACTGCGCCAATTTATTAACTTTTAGTCAGAGGAATCCATAAAATCTACAAGGATATCTTCAGCTAGAGACTGCTCAAAACCTTTTCGTCGCACTGCCTTTGGGCAGTCAGCTTTCTCTGTGAAAGCCACAGCACAGTGCAACTCCCTGCCTGAGAACATTAAGAATTGTAGTTCTATTGACAGCTTTAAAAACAAACTGAAAAATCTGTTCAAAAACTCAGATCTGTAACCACTGATGTCTTTTTTAAATTTTTTAATTTGTAAAATGTATTTGTATGTATGTGTGTGTGTGTGTGTGTGTGTGTGTGTGTGTGTGTGTGTGCATGTGTTTCCATGTTTATGGGTCAGACAGAGTGTGTGTGCAGGTGTGTGTAATGTTGCAGCTTTGAGTTACTGTGATATGCATTTTTTCTTCTTTTTTTTTTGTCTGTTTTCTTTTGTGATATTTTATTATTGTGTTGTGTTAATTGTGACCTGCCAAGGGACTGCAGATTTAAATAAGCTTAAAGCTAACTCTGGTACAATGCATCAAATGGCAATATTTATGTTTAATATTATACATGGTCCTTTTTCAAACAAAATAAAAATTAAATGTGCCATATTCAAAACTCAAAGTACACGCCAAATAAATTTTTCCCAAAGATGGTGTCCGTCACGGAATGTAGTTCTTATCACCCTGATATTTGTTTAAGTTATCGTTTTTATGATAAGTTTGGTTTTCATGAGTTATTCAATGCTACAAAAAGGGGATTTTCCACCTTGACAGCTGTGACAGCCAATCTGTGTGCTCGCATTCAATGTGGCTGCTCACAATTGGTCTGATGGGTGTTTTGGTGGGAACTCTCCCTATCATGGATATGCTACTCTGCAGACTTTGGCTCCAAATGACATTACCAGAGCAAGATGGCTGCAGCCCTATTTGAGGTATTTTTAGCTTCACTTTATATACAGTCTATGGTCTTGGATAGTCGTCTGCAGCTTAGCGGATGTCTCCCTTTGGTCTCATGCCATCCACCATCCCCTCCATAATTTTCATACAACGTGAAATGCAAAATTAATTTAATTAATTAGTAACGTATTTGTAGTTTGCAGAAACATATAAAGCCACCATTTTCTCCTGGCGACTGGGCTGTCTAGTTTATAGCTCTCTGGCAGAATGGTCCTTAATAATTTATGAAGGACAGTATGGAAATTTGTCACTAATTAGTTTTTAAATTTGTATTTAAATGATGTAGTGCAATTGGCGTAATTAAAAAAGATTGTTCCCGCAATCAAGCAGGCGTATGAAATGGGGAAAATTTGAAATGAAGGCTTTGAAAATTCTCTGTTGTGCTTTAAAAAAAGCAAAATAATGACCTTTTTTAAAACTCTTTGGACCACAGAGGCACAGTCTGGTCAGTGGTCAGCGTGTGATCTCGTTCTCCTCTTATTCTCGTTCAGTTGTGTGTCATCCAACACGCCAGCTCTGCTGCCCAGGCTGCTGCTGCCTGTCTCTTTTCAAATAGATCTCCGTTTACATCGAAATCTCTGCACTTTGCTGTTCAGTATCAGAGAGGAAATGTAGGTAGTATTTTTTTTTTTTTTTTTTTAATTCACTGGTTTATATAGCTGGAATGTCAAAAGCATTAATTTGGATAAACACACACACAACTGGCTGTGGTGTTGAAGCCAGCCTGTGCTCTGTCCCCATGATGTTAACCAAGCACTCTTAATTAGGGAGCAACTTGACAACTGAAATACTTAGTGATTTGTGCATTTGTGTGTGTGTGTGTGTGTGTGTGTGTGTGTGTGTGTGTGTGTGTGTGTGTGTGTAATGTGATCTGGCACATCATCAGTCGCTGTTATCATCTTGAACATGTTTAATGTCTGCATTTAGATACGAAAGCAGCGATCACATGCTAAGTATCCAGGAGAGTAACCATCTGCTCTACGCGTGTGTGTGTTCAAGTGTGCATGTGTCATCGCCCATTGGGTGGGCCAAATGCACCGAGTCAAAAGCGGAGATTAATTAAGCTGTGAGTGTGTGACACTGCACACTCTCCAAAAGAGAAAATCTGCCTTTTTCATGTTTTTGGTTTTTGTTTTTGCAAACCAAAAAAAGAATAAAGGAAATATAAACACAGATAACTCCACAGGGCTGAGAGACAGGGAGAGAGAGAGAGAAGGTGGTGAGAATGTGAAATGTGAGAGAGACAAATGGAAATAATTGTGTTTGACAGCTCATTGGTGACCTTGGAAACAGAAGTTGAAAAAACGTCTTATAATGGGTGACTAGTTTTTTTTTTTTATGAATTTCTTTTAAAGCTCCACTTCTATGTAACATGCACTATGAAAAACAACATCCCTAATTAACATTTGACATATTTAAAATGTCTTTAAATAATACAAAATAAGTGGTTATTTTTCCACTTAGATGACAAGTCACAAACAACTCGAGCAACCGTTTGAAGCTGTAATGTTCATTACACACGGAATAACTTAATCTTTGACTAATTAAAAGTGAAGTGACAACATGCATATTGAATGTATTCTATCCAATTGCTATAAAGTGTTGCATGATTTTTCCATTGGAAATTCCATTTTTGATGATTGAAGAAAATAAGCGCTGTGGCAAACAAGGTGTCATCCCAAATCATAACATATTGCCGCTTTGTCAGTGGACTTCTGCGTCTGCATAACACACTCTAGGTGTCCTTCTTCATCTGTTTTTGACATCATGGGATTCTGCTACAGTGATGTCAACACAAGCACAGGGTAATTGGTAAATGAACTGCATTTGTCTAGCTCTTTTCTAGTCTTTCAGACACACAAAGCGCTTTTTACACCGCTTGTCCCATTCACATGCAAATTCACACCCTGGTGGCCGCAGCTACCGCGCAGGTGCCACCTGCTACTCAGTGGGCTTCCTCTGCATGTTGCAACTCTGTGACATAAACAAAAGCACACACTGGTATGGATAGATCGGCAAAACAGGCACATGGTAAGGTGTAGAGAAAAAAAAAATCAAATGAAGATCCAGGGTTTGTTCAATCCATCCTGCTCTATAGGATTTCATGCTCTTTATATTACGTAATTACCAGCAGTGTTTCAGCCTGACGCCATCCAGCAACATGTCATGCAGATGCCACAGGTTCTGTCTGGCCGCATTTTCAACTAATGGCATCCATCCATGTATCTGTCACAGCAGGTGCTGTCCGGCTGCATTGTCAGCTGATGCTGTCCAGAGGCGTACCATGCTGACGCGACAGGTTCCATCCAGCTCTGTTATCAACTGATGCCGCCTTAAATGAATTGTTTTCCCAAGGGGCTTTGGGGGCACTACATGACTCACACCTTTTCCCATGCTTGCTTGTCTACTCTCCTCCATCAGAAGCTGGTCTACGATGCATAACATTACAAAAACGTTGGCCTGCCTTCAAAAGAGCAACATCAAGAGGACACAAACAGTCAGAAGATGAAACAACAGAGCTTCCAAAGTCATAATGTGCAGACTGGGTACAACATGTGCAGCAAAGAGCCTGATGATGTGAGCATAACCACCTGTGACTACAAGTGCTAGTGATGAGAAGACTTCTCTTACGTAACCAGGGTCTTGTTGTTCACCAGCTGCCAGCCTTATTAAACAACTCTTTTGGTTCCCCTTCACCTGACTTCATCTTTTGAAAACACGTGACACCTCTACCCACAGAAAAAGATCAAATGATTTTATGGGCCGTTCTCGCATGAAACCTTAAACATTTGTTACAGGCCTTTCGTTCACATGTTTATGGCATTTTGGGCGCCTGAACCTTTTGAAACCGGGTTTCAGAGTATAATTTAAAAACAGTTTACACTTCTGTTGCCGTGTAAACTGGTAATGCGCGAATACTGTGAGAACACTGACGTCACAACCACACTTTGTGTGTGCGCATTAAGTTTCAGAAAAATAACCATGCACGAGTAGGAGGACAATAATAACAACAATGGCGAAGTACTGAGCTATGTTTGTGCTTCTGACTCTACTGAGTTTCTTGTGTGTGCGTTCGTCATCATATTGTCATATCAGTATGTCATTTCTTACAGAATATTGATAGAATTCAGTCATTGGCTGATAGAACTGTAAGACTTGACACAATGTTCCATATCCTGAAGCTCAAAAAGTTTTAAGAAAAGTTGTATTATCCCAGCAGCATGTTACAGGCAGCATCCCTGAGACAAGTTTGGCATTTAATATTAACCGACTGTTGGGAAATGATGCTCCCATTTTGTTGCTCTGGATTTAAAAAAAACAAGCTCAGGTAACTGACAACATAATTTGTGTTCTCATGGCTGATGCAGTGTGTCGTTGTACAAGTGACAGTTGCTGCAGGAGGAGAGGAATAAGTGTGCTTCCAGCTGTGACAAGTGTCTCCAGATCGCTGTGTGAGGATAGTGAGATGATAAATGTCTTAAGAGCACTCAGAGGAGCCCAGCACACAAAATATAACACTGTCAGGATCTATTCAGTCGCCCCAGTGCAACAGAAAAGAGATGCCTCGCGGTTAGAGCAGCGGACTTCCCCAGATAAAAGAAAGGTTACAAAAATGTGACTTCTGCTGGCACAGTGTTGCAGCATTAAGTGGGCAAAAAATGAGATGGTGCTGAGCTGAACAGTAAGAAGGGCCCTGGTAAAGTCCTGCCTGCAGGCTGCAAACATCCCACCTCTACATGTACAGTGAATAAAACCAGAGCATATGGAGAGTGGACACAATAACAAGATACCATATAATAAAAGGCAGATGGTGTTTTTGTATTGTGTTGTATTGTATGTGTTGCAGCAAGGCAGAAATCCACCTACAGCTAGATCACTAATATCCACCTACTCTAATAACATCACATAGGTTCAGGGGGTTGTTGCTTGATGTAGAGCAAATGGTTAGCAATATGTAATGATTTGTTATGTAAAACATCTCCAAGAGCTAGCTCCATTGCCAAAGGAAATTATCAAGTAGGCTAAATGAGCTGACTTTGTGATCTGGAGGTGGAGAAGATAGTGGATGGCGTGACTCCTGCCGAGATGCCTGGCTCGTTCACATTTTGAAGTTGTCAAATACGCTGCTTTGTTGTTTATTTAGGTGTCAGACTGTAGGTGGGCTTCCATTGACCCTCAATTTGTGCAAATTGAAATTGGGAATAGGAAATATGACAGCTAGAAATACGTCAATTTAGAAAAATCTCCCATTTATCGTAAAAAAGTTTTTATGCTCGCATGAGGTGATATTTGAGCTGATTTGAAAAAGCCATATTACGCATTACATAGGAACTGGCTCCCTCGGGCATGATGAAACAGGCACTACAAGAGGTGTTACTGCATCGCATAACTCGTCAAAAGTTGAGCATATCATCCCAAAGATTTAATCAATAGTTCCTCTGTGAAATCATGGACTATCACCTCCCAGAAATCCCTCATATGTGGCCGCTCTCTGGAATGTTATCGCCAGAGGAGAAGTTACATCAGTTAACATCACTCAATGGAAACGCAGTCATAAAGCAATTGTGTTTTATCGACATTTTGAAAATATTTCGTAAGTTTTGCACAAATCTGTAATGGAAACCCGCCTACTGGCGCTAAAAGCCACCTTATGCAGCAGTAGGAAAGACTGACAGGCAGCGTCAGTTTCTTACATGGCCAAAAGGAACCTTTCACAATGTTATGACAGGACAATTCAAAATGCAGCTGGACAGCACATGCAGCAGAGGTATGATTTGCCGTTGGACTGCATAAGTGCCAGTGACAACCTGATATGAGCTGGAAAGTCCCTAAAGGGCAGTGTTTGCTTCCTGTCTAAATGTGATTTCTTTTGCACCTAATCATGTCCCTCTTTGTCTTAATCCTAACCATCCGTGCCAGCATGTATGTTTGTCGACTTGGTTAAATTGGTTGCCATTTGTTTTTCTTGCCTAAACATAGCCACATGCAGTGTAATCCCACCATGCACTTGTGTTGACTTCACAGTAGCTGCCGTTGTGTAGTAACAATGCCACCAGTTCTGGCCGAACATGTTCTCATCCGATGCCATCCAGCGGCATTCCAGGTGGACGTGGAAGGTGGCTTAAGGCGTCACTCTCATAAGGAGGATTAAGGAGAAGTGATGGTGATGGTTAGGGCGGCAACCAACAATTATATTTATTGCTGACGATAGTTGCTGCTGTAATGATAATGTTATTGGCGTGAGAAACAAAAGAAAAAGAAAAAGATTAGTGATTCTCACTCTCCGCTTAGTCCAATGATCCTGAAAACCAATTGTGACACATATTTGCTAAATGACCATCCAACGACCTCTTTTTAAAAAATCTTATCTTTTTTTATTTAATGAGTATTTGTCTTAGTATGTTAAAAAAAGAGGCTCCAACACTGCTGCGATTACAAATTTAATTACTTGAACAAATGGCCTCAGTGTCATTAAAAATACACAGGTGTTTACAGCAGTGCTTACTAATAAAGTGTGATTATAGTGCTGTTCTCCAGTGTGTTTCTTGAAATACAAACAAGTTTTAAGTTCAAAAATATGAACTCCGAGATGCAAAACATCCCCTCAGAAACCTTTAATTGGTGTCAGAGATACATATTTTTATATAAACAGTCTGTGGAAAGACAAGTGTTCATCCTTGAAAATTTAGATTTAATTCATAATCCTTCAGTCAAAGAAGTTTTTAGCAGCTGCCCCGGAGCCACATCAGCTCAGCCAGTGGAAAAACAACTACCCAAAAACTGTCAACTCTAATTAGCCCTGTAGATTAATCAATCGCTCACTCTGACAAACTGCACTCGAATTTCTGATTTGTACGTTTTCACCAAATGGCATCAGATAGAAAGGAAGGTTTGGGGGAGAAAATCTCTTGTCTGGAATATCTGGTCATAATGATAATGCTAGCAGTGGTAGCACAATGAAAATCAGGAATTATTTGTGTCATTGAATTTCTCAGTCAGTGCAGGATAGACTGTGATTTAGTCAATGAATTATGACATCATGATGTGTTAACATGACACTTTAAATCTCCTGACTGCCAGCAGCTTGGTGTTGTCATTTCTTGAAGCTTCTCAGTGAGTCAGAGACCAAAGCTGAGTTGGATTTGACTTTTCATTTCTTTTACTTAAACCAGTTGATGAAGATGGTTAAAACTGACTTATTGATCCAGAGGTTATTAGCACAACTCTCTGGATGGCAGTGTTTGTCGATTGGTCCACCACTTTGTCCATACTGAAATATCTCAAAAAACATATGAATAGAAGGCTGGGAAATTTGATAAAGACATTAAAGGGTACAAGGTACAAGGTAGATTTATTTGTCATTTTTCTTAAACGTGGTTTAAGAAGAAATAAAATTAAAGTTGACCCTAAATCCTGCTACGTATGTTGGCGTTAAGGGAAGGTTTGATAAGTCTCACAGCCTGGGGAAAGAAGCTGCTCTGTAGTCTGGTGGTTTCGGCTGCAGATACTTCTGTATCTTTTTCCAGATGGCAGCAGGGTGAACAGACTGTAGCTGGGGTGGCTGCTGTCTTTCAGTATTCTTTGGGCTCTGTGGAGACACCTCACTTCACCGAGGTCACTGTGACAGTGATGTTCTGGGCAGTTTTAATCACCTGCTGTAGAGCCTTCCTGTCCTGGGTTGTGCAGGAACCATGCCAAATCCTGATGTTTCCAGTCAGGATGTTTTCTATTGCTCCTCTGTAGAAGTTAAACAGGATCCTGCTCTGGAATTTAGCCTTCCTAAGTTCCTGCAGGAAGTAGAGCATTTTCTGTGCTTTTTTAATCTGGGTGTTTATGTGTTATGACCGAGATAGGTTCTCAGTGATCGTAATTCCAAGGAAAAGGAAAATGATAGTTGTGGATTTTTGAAGTAGGGCTGTATCGGATACTTATGTATAGTCAGTGTATTACATACAGTAGCTGGCAGTCGGCTCCCAGTTTGTAGAAACAGACAGGAGTGACCCACACAGTTCAGCATTACTGTGCTGTATAGAGGGGTTGATATCAAAATGTGTTTCAGCCACTTTAAAAATGGCCTTTCTAAAAAATACAATATCTGTCGAGGTGGACGCTGTCTTGAGAGTGTTTTCAACGTGAAGTTTCATTGCAGTCGGATCGTGTAACAGCTGCTAACAGCAATTATGCCCCAAACAGCTGACCGGTGGTGGATGAGAAATGTAGTGCCAAAATAAAAAGCTGTGTGATTGAGAGGTTGAGCAGCGAAAACACTCTAAGGGGTTGTTCACACAGCAACGGTCCTTGTGTGCAACGCCAAACTTTTGTTGCAATTTGGCCTGTCGTTCACACATCAGCAGCGTTTTGGAGATCTGAAAATGCTATCCTTTGTCACCGGGTTCCAGAGCGTAATCATTTAAAAACGCTACACCCTCTGTCGCCGTGTAAAATGGCAATGCACAAATCTTGTGAGAGTAATGATGTCACAGCCGCACATTGTGCATGTGTGTGGTGTCCTTCTGTGGTGTGTCATTACAAAGTAACCCTGCCAACTACTGGCCTGGCATGCATACAGCATTTTTGGTTGTTTGTTTACGGATCCATTTTACGAAACAGCTGTGTGAGAAACTTTGAATATAATACAACTCTCACATTGACCATGAGACACATACATTTGACAAGTGCATTTTCTTGTAGTGAAAAAAATTAAATAAATAACGGATAACTTCTGACAGTAGCACAGTGCTCTCTCCCTTAACTCTTGTGCACCTGTGCAGGAGTGAGTGAGTTATTATGGTTACAGGGCCACTCAAGGAGTTTGAGCCGCTCCAGCCACTCGAGCATCTTGTCTGCCTCCCTGGCTATGTTCATTTTTTCGTGGATGAGGTCGGACAAGGTTGTTATTCCTTATTTTCCTGCCGTCTAGGCGCCCAATAATGTTCAGTTCTTTCTGAATTTGGATTAAAAACAAAGTGGAGAAACATATGTCATTGTCACGTCCCCATATGTGCACACAAAGCATGTGCAGAAAGAACGCAGACATGAATCAGTTTAATCGCTTTACATGATACAAATTTCCTTTTAATCACTTTATGAAAAGATTTAAACTACCTCTCTGCAACCGACTGAAATTTGAATCTGTTTGGGCCTCTTTAAAATGACTGAGGTGTTTATCGATCATGTTTGATCTGTTTGGGTTTTGAAACCTGTTCTAATCAGATTAGTAGGCTCCATGTAAATGTCCCTGATGCAAGTGTGTTATTATTCTTACTGTACATCAGCATTTAGCTCAGAGCACCACTTTGTCTCACCAAGGCACTAGTGTGGCTGCAGACTCTTGCTCAAGTGAGGACAGTGTTTTGACTCTAAAAGGGGAATGGACTGACATTGTCCAGTACTATTTTATTGTCTTAATTGAAATAACCTCTGCAAACTGCTCCAGAAGCATAAAGGGAATTATGTCATGAACACTACAGTGTATAGAGACTAATATTATCTCTAAAGATCCATTTCTACATATGTTGATTGAGCATGCCTGAACGTCTCCATTAGTGAGTGTGTATTTAAACAGCTCCACGGGTATGTAAAGTGATAGCCATCATGAATATTTAACAAGCATTAATACCTTCAGATAATACCTTACGAGCTGCCCGCTCAGGAAATCAATACAATCATGGAGAAGTGCTGAGTGACGCCCTCCTCGATGCATTTTTAATAGACTTCAAACACAGAGTCATGGCCACGAGGCTCTCCACCTCACACACACACATACACACAGAGTAATGCACTATCTCTAACGTATGTACACAAAGGGCCACAAGTGCACATTCAGATTTTATTTCTGTCACTCTTACATCACAGTCCCATTGATTTTACAGAAATAAAGCACAAACTACAGTGAACCGAGGCTTTTATGATTTATTGTTCCTCTACATGAGGGCAATGTTAAACTATCAACTGTAACAAGCTCAAGGAAGTGATCAAACAAAGTCTCATCTGTCACTTCAGTGTTAAATGAGGTGTTAACAAATACAGGCATCTGTAAGACAATTAAATGAACAAGCAGTTTTAATATAAGTGAGTAACAGAGTGTAACACAAAGTACAGGATCAATAAATAATAGTCTGGTCTAGATTTTACCACTACAGTGACTGAAATGTGCGGGAGGAGACAGCGTGAGTCATGCAGTCTGCCCCTCTTACAGCAGACAGCACAGGTGGAACTAATAACACCAGTATTGGTTACGTATCATTTGGGTGTGCCAGAGCATTCAGAATATGCACAGCAGTGCTATTTCTGGCAAAGCTAAATGGAACAGAGCCGTAGTTAATGTTATTCGAGGCGTGCTCTATAAAAATCTGCCGGATGTCACAGCAGCAGCTCATCTTTAGATTAACCCTTGTGCTGCATTTGGACACCTTTCACAAGTATTCAAACCTTTGAACCCTGAAAGAATTGTTGCAATTTCTTTCAAAAACATGTGATGAAGGGCAGTAAGTAACTTTGTAAGAAATGTTCCACAAATAGCAGATTAGGAAATTATTTTAAAATTTTAAAAAATTAATTCAAAATAGTTATTTTAAATTATGTATAATAATAATAATTATTATTATTATTATTATTATTATTATTATTATTATTATTATTATTATTATTATTATTATTATTATTATTATTATTATACAATTCTTTTAATATTTAGATCCACATTTGTAAGCTCTCTTATTTTATTTTATTTTTTGTTTGTACTCTTTGTATTTGTTTTTCTTACAGATTTTTGGGTAAGTTTTATTAGGATTAGGATTTATGTCAACATTTTGATTTTTTTGTCTTCTTGGGGTGTTTTTTTTAATTTTAAATAAACAAAGTCTCTGCATTTAGAATATGGAATGCTCATCTGCAAATTCAGATGATAAAATACAATTTTTAAAGCTTGTGTCAATCATGAAATTGTAGAATTAGCAAACAATTTTTAAAAAAGGTAAGGAAAACGTATATTAAAATGATCATAATTACATATTTAAAATGATATTACAAATTATTATAATTTTTAACAACTTTTCTTTCTTTTTCTTCTGTTGACTGCCTAGTGAATTGAACGTCTTTTTCTTCTTCTTTTTTTCGTCCTGTTTGTTATGTTAGTGTATGGAGCTGTCAGAAAGGTCTCAAACTCTTTCAAACATAAAATCCTACAAGTCACAGTGACCTAAAACCTGGTCTGACAGGAGCTAAATAAGCAGCAATATGAGTGTGACACGCGCTTGTCTTGTCCTGTCACTCAACTTCGCACTGTGGAAAACACCGACAAAACAAATGGGGAGACTTGAGAAAGAGGTAATTTTCTGCCTTATCACTGCCCCGCAAGCCAAACATTGCCTGATTAATTTCCATGAAAGTCAGACCTTGTTAAGCTGCGTCCGAAGCCAGCTGTGAGACACGCAGTCTGCAGCCGGAGAAGTAGGTATTGTTTAATTAACGTTATTTGTTATGTTTTGAACCATTTACTGCCCACATACTAATCTTACATCATTTATTGATTGTTTTTAAAAATAATTTAGACTTATTTCTCTTTGATTTATTTTTTCACTTTTTTTCAGTTCTTCAGTGTTCAACGTCCTCAGCTTACCTTTGATGTAGTTACAATGTTTCAGTGTCATACTGGTATTATGCTGATAAAAATATTTACTGTGGGGACTGCTTGATTATCCGAACCCTACTTATTATCAATCTTTACATGCAAATTTGAAGCATTGATGAACAATATTTCTGAGGCCAGCCTTTGGTTGTGACAGTAAAAATATTTTGAAATGAAATGAAAAAGTATATGCAAGCAAATAGGTACGTTCAGCATTCTGTAAATTGGTCCAACACCAACAGAGAGTACTGAATCCTTGGAATAATTTGTTCTTTTTGTCCAATGCCACTGTTTTTCCTTTTTTTTTTTTTGGCTGATTAATGAAGCAAATCTAGCAGCCATTTGCATATTTTACCAGCATTTGGCTGGTGCATTTTAGGTAACTTCATTTACGAGTACTTAAAAAAAATCAAATGTTGGAATAATAATGTAAATGTATTTAACAAACAGGCTCTAAGTAGCCCATTAAACCATGAACTCAAAGGTAACTTAAGACAAAATAGCAAACTCTCTGTTGCTACCATTTATGTTGCACAGTTTAGACCAATACGCCATATAAAAAAAGAACTTAATTTGTAATTGTATGAAAAAGCATACAATAAAATTGTAAACTCCCCATGGTGCACAATATACGTTAATAAATATATAAATAATAAAAAAACAAAGAACTACACTAGCAAAAGAGGTACAATTATACTTTGAATGAATACTGACATACAAACAAGTACTTTTGCCCATCCCAAGTTATTACATGGTTAAAGCTCTAGTCCAAGGGTGTTCAATTAAAATTCAAAGAGGTCCAGTTACTAGAACTTTCTCCCAACTGAGGACCAAAACTTATAATGTCTAAACTGCCTCTGATAACCATCCCTCCATCTTGTTTTTGTTTTCACTTTCCTTTTTTGGGTCATTTTTAGGTTAATTTTCTTGTGACCTTTTACTAATATGTTGCTAATTTGAGGGTCATTTCTTGTAAAGCCGCTCATTGCCTTCTTCCCATGTTTTTGAAAGAAATCAAGCAGATTTGTTCAGGTTCCAAATGGGGTTAAATTGGAACAGCTTCAGCTGGACAACACTGAATTTTTAGGCTGTTTGACACATTGCAGCTCAAACACCATATCAGATCCTTCAGAGTTGGGCTGTTTCATTAAAATGCAGATTAGTTTCTTTTTCAAGTTTTTGGAGGTCACATCCAGGTGACACTGGTGGCACTGCTGTTGATCTGGCGCTCATGTTGCCATCTTCCCATTTAATCTCTTTGTTTCACCTCGTGATTCAGTGCATCCTCAGATGGCACAAAGCTTCAGTGTTTGAGTCTTTGGTCATCAGATACTGTGTGAGATGTGTGTCCAGATGATAAAACCTTTTAGTCAGTTGTGGACAGGGTGCCTCTCTGCATGTTGTAGTTGCATTTTTATAACTTCTCCTTAACAGCTGAAAACATCTCAGCCAACTGCAGGCGTGTTGCACTAAAACCGTTATATTTAGTGTTGCTCTTGTTAACTCATGCTTTTAATACATTTTCAAGCTTCCTCATCTCTCCACTTTGGTTTCCATATTGTTTTAAAACATGGCACTTGTCATCCTCAATATTTAATCCCCACGACTGTGTTCATGAAATATTTTCATGCTCAGTAGTGATTCACAGCACTGCTCTTGATGTTCATGATCTCTGAAGCAATTAGCTGTGTTGAATCTGAGTCAATGAGACGCACACGTAGACGTGCGGCACACACTGACTAAGGGAAAACAGCTTTTCTTCCTATGAAAACTTAAAATTCATGTTTTACATTTCCATCACAAACACAGTACTTTTCCATATTCATGGAAACATTTGTGGTACAAATCCATAACTGAGCTGTAGAGACTCTGATCTGTTTCTAAAGCTAAAGGTCTAACATATATGTGATCTACTTGACTTAAAGCATGATGGATCTGAGACGAGATGTGAGTGCTCCAGATATTGTACTGCGCTGAGACCGCAGTAACCTAAGTGTTAGAGCCGACCACAGAAGAGTGGCTGCCTCAGGTCTCTGGAGGCTGCAGTCTTTCTGTTATGGACACTAATGGCATCTATAGATAGATCAATCAGTTAAAGTTTAAACTGTTTTTAAATAAAATATTGCCTCAGCTATGCTGTTTTGGTCTGTGAGGAATCGACATTTGGCCTAAGATTTATATATACATATATTTCTAAGTTGTTACCGCTGTTGTAAAACATATCTCAAACATTTTCCCCTCTGTCTCTCCAGCTCGTTCTCACTCTGAACTCGTCAAATAGTGCCACTCTGTCAGTGCACAAATGTGATGTCAAAAGCCACCTTCCGCTGCACAGCTTCAGATGAGAATGTGCTTGGACTGAACCAGTAGCTTTATTATCACATGCTAAAGGATGGCCAGACAGCATCAGGCGCATGCACATGCAACGTGCACGGACAGTGTCACTTAAGAAGGACAGTGCCACTTAATAACACTGCTGGTAACCATGTGATAAAAGGAGCACAAGTGTGCTTAAAGGGTGAAAAGGTGGGGAATTGGATGGGTCCCACAAACAACTAATTTTCTTGTAGGAGTCTGGAGTTCACTTCCCAGGTGTGTGTGTGTGTGTGTGTGTGTGTGTGTGTGTGTGTGTGTGTGTGTGTGTGTGTGTGTGTGTGTGTCTTTTGCCTAAACCTAACCATCCTTGACTTCATCCCCTAATCCTAACCATCGTGACAGTCCTCGCTGTTCGTTAAACATGTAACAGTTGAAATTGTGGAATGTACCTTTAAGACATATTGTGTTACTAAGTTACATCAGATAGATGGCGCCTTTTTTATCCTTGAAGTTAGTTGAGCAGCTCTCGCGCCCCGGACGAATGGCTCCTGTCTTCCTCTAGCCTCTCACTTTGACTGTAACGTTCGGGTACCATGTGTGCTTACTGTTTGCTCATATATGATGAAATAGTAGCCGTGCAACTGGGCTTTGTAAGACTGATGCTTGGTTTGTAATAAACCAGTATTGTGGAAACCCTAGACGTGTGGCTGTACGCTTTTGGCTAACTTTACTGCCTCTGATGCTCTCAAAACCATTACAAACATAATAATCACGCTGCTTTATCCCACCTTTGTTTGTTTTTTGACATGACGCTAACTGCATCCCATAGCGTAAACAGCTGACACAGTGGGATACTTAAAATGTCAGAAGTAGACGCAGAAGGCCACTGACGGAGCGCCACCATGTGATGAGTTAATATGAGAACGTGTGGGTCTCTTTCTGCCATTGATGGCATCTTTGTGTTACGGGTTTTGTTC
This sequence comes from Plectropomus leopardus, assembly GCF_026936395.1. NCBI lineage: Eukaryota > Metazoa > Chordata > Actinopteri > Perciformes > Serranidae > Plectropomus > Plectropomus leopardus. The sequence goes on along the minus strand of NC_142181.1, from coordinate 34,926,984 downwards.
ACTAAACAAGAGTCTATCAATAAGTCATCTCTAATAATGCCATCGTGATTACAATCAGTAATCACCACGTCAGCTGCCTGCTGAGCAGGGACTCAGTCTCATACTTTGTCAGTTGCTCTGAACAATGGGGGGAAAAACAGGTTGATTAAATCAGCACTGTAGTTTTTATGTAGATGACATTCCCATCTCTCTTTGTGTTTGCCAAATTCTTTGTGCTCCACTTGCATGTCTATCTTTCTTTTTGTGACAGCCTATCGAGCTTCTCTCTCACGTTTTGTCCACACTCATAAAACTAAACCTTGTTATTTTCCTTCTAAATTAGAAAAGAAATGTTCTTCTCTCTGTAATTGTCATTCCTCGTTTCCCCTCTAAATCTGGGTGTATTGTGCTGTACAGGGAGCTCTTTGTGCTGCTGTAGTGCATTTTGAAAGCTTCATTTTCAGTGAAGCTCAGCTGTTGTTGCCTCTGCAGAAACAGACTGATGAGCCGGGGTCATACAATGAAGTGCTGAGGGTTTAACAATCATCGTGATGCTGTGGTGACCCTGAATCCTTCTTTTCCACTGAAATACACTTAATCTGCTGCTGCTTTATAAGACTGAAACTCTCAAACTAATTAAGGATTATATTAAAGACTTAAATGATGAAATGACTCATTTAAATGCCTGTTAATGTGATATTTTCACTGCCATGCAGTGACAGGTTCCTTTGTGAAGCTTGTTCTCTCTTGGATCATGACAGAACACAATTAGCAGTGTAATATCAGTGCCATCTACTTTAGTTGACATGATTGGACATTAATTTGAATATTTAAATATTTCTGTGTGCACTCTGAAAATAGTGGCAAGGGAGCTCGATTTGGATCAGTAGCAGCTTCACTTAAATGTAGGGGAATCCTACTTTAAACTTGGGGAAATGTTTCAGAAGGTCACGTGGAGGTTAAAGAAAGAGGGAGAGGAAGTGAGTTAAGATGAGCATAAGTGGCAGAGAGAGGAATGTACAGAGAGAGGATGAAGGAGAGCAAACCAAAATGAGCACACGTGGAAGCTAAGGTAATGATTAGAAAACAACACATATGGTTGAATAATGAATAATACTGAGCCACAGATGATTTTATCTCTCAGGTAGACTTTTCACTTTCATCATTTTCTCCACACACACTAGATATAATCCCTACACTTTACTAAAAAAGTGTAGGGATCATATCTAATGTGTCTACAAATTTTCTGATGATACCTGCTGCATGCAGGTCCATCTAAGGCTTTAGTGGATTCACTTTTCTCCATTCCCAACAATTCCCAACTACTGTTCTTCCCCTCCTGCCTCCCATCTGACATCAAAAATGCATGGCCAAAAGTATGCCCAGATGTGCACCAAAAATAGAAGAAAAAAAAAAGAGGGAACTTCAAAGGAACTAAGTACATTTTTATGAAATATTTTACAGTCCTGTTAAGCCTCAGGAAAAATTACAGCCCAGATGGCAAAGGAAAAATTTGGGGGATGTGCATACTATATTTATAAATTATATAATCATATATTTAAAATTATGTACAGAGAAAAAAAATCATATATATATTCATGTCATTTTTAAAACAAGTTTCTTGTTTATTTTTTACTTTTCTTTTTTGTGGCTTATTATCAGGTAATTTCATTGTAACTTTTAAGTAATTTTTGGCAAATTTGTAGTCCATTTGTTGTTAAGTTGTTTCTTGCTTTCTTCCCAAGCTTTGAAAAAAAAATCAAGCTAATTTAAGGGGTTAAACAATTTAATACTTACATTGATAACAAGATGATATGTGTCAGGATCGATCACATTCAGATCGGCATGTCTTCGATCACAATCATTTTACACATTTGCAGTGCACTAATTAATCAGAGCAGCTTATGAAATATTAGATGTGTAAACATTAAGTGATATGTGACAGAAAGCAGATGCAGGAATGAAGTATTCAGCTATATCGACACACGGCCACAGATCCGTCCTGAATTCTGCATTAAAACCGGAATCATTTCCCCCGGTGTTAAACGATGTTTTGTTAAACACTGATTAACAAATACCATTTCACTCAGAACTAGAGGAGAGAGGTAGGAAAGAGAGAGAGAGTGGCAGAGAGAGGTCCACTTGACTACAAATGGGGGTCCTTCACAGTTATAAGCAGAAGTGTTTCCACCCCGACCAACTGGCTGTCAGCCAGCAGTTAAGAACACTACAAAGACTCTTGTCATATCATTATCCAACCAGCAGCCACTCTGCCTCCATCATACCATCCATTGCACCGCTCCGCTCGCTTTCTTCTCCTCTTTCTACTCTCCATCCTTCTTTTCCTTTTCTGTGTTATGTATAGCCTATATATCCTCTCTCTCTTCTGGTCCCCTCTGAGTATGTGTGTGTATGTGTGACACCCTCTCTTGTTCTCCCTGTGTAATCTTTATCTGATTGAAGGCAAAGAGGTCTGCTTTAGGTCAATCAGTAAGGGTGTGTGTGTGTGTGTGTGTGTGTGTGTGCTTTGAAAGAGGCTAATGCCAGAGTTAATTATTGGTTATAATAACTGTTTGTGTGAGACAGAGATTAATAAAATATTCTCACTCAGTAGACTTTTAGCTTGTCTCTGACAAAATGTTGTGAATCTTACTGACATCATGAAATATTGACCAAGTGGCAAATCTATTGACTGGGTGACTTCTATTGACTTACTGACTCTAAAACTGGCTGATATACCGAATGACTAACTGACTGACTTCATCAGTGGCTTCATCACTGACGGCAAGTGAGTAACTTTTCAGTTGTTAACTCCCTGATTGACTGACTGATTACAAACTGACTCACTGACTAGATTACTGAAGAGCTAATTGGTAACCACCAACACAAAGCCACGTGGCATTTTACAAGCTCAGTTTTCAACCCAATCGCCAGAATTAACCCTTTGAAACCCAGATCAACATCACATTTTTGTGCTTCGTTCAGACACCTTTCACAATCATTATGTAAGAATTGCTTAACTTTTTCAATATGGAGTTCAAAACTGTTTTAAAATGCAAAATGATAGGAATGAAAACGTTAAGAAAAAAAGTGATTAATTGCAATTAACTATGAAGATTCTGCGATTTAAAACAGAATCGTTTGACAGCCCTGGTAACAGCTCATCATACTGTTAACCATATGATTGTAAAATATAAGATTTTGCTGTAATAGAGAGCTTTAGTCAGTAAAAATAAAAGTTTCAATCAGTGTAAAGTTAATCGTGATTCTGCAGCTGTTCGAGTTATTTCTCATCTTAAATTGATCCGAATGTGATTTTGTTGGATGGTTTCTGGAGTAAATTGATGTTTTCATAAACAGCTGGCATCAGGAGTTAAGACTAATGACAGCCCAGAAAGTGATGGATTCTTTCAGTCAGGAAGAACTGGAGGGAGGCATACATATGGATGTCTGAATGGAGACTTGCACACTGACTGATTGGTTTTCTAATTTGATAACTGGGAGGTCTTATTTTACTGTCCATTTAACAGACCTCTGAAGGAGAAAACTTTCTTATTTCAAAGTATGAATTGTCCAGGTGTACTGTAATGTAGTTGGAATAAATATACTAAATACATGTTGTTAGAGTTTTAGAGTTTCTGGTACTAATCATGTACAAATTCATAGACATACCAGAAGAAAAATAATAACAGATGTCAGTAATGTTCCTAAAGTAGAACATTACTGAGGCAGCAGCCAGACAGTCTGGTAACAGTAAGATTAGTGGTATTCTCTAGCTATGGTAACA